>NC_057716.1:43011790-43032957 GCF_004010195.1 Chiloscyllium plagiosum
CGGGTGCAGAGGAGATTTACCAGGATGTTGCCTGGTCTGGTAGGAAGATCGTATGAGGAAAGGCTGAGGCACTTGGGGCTGTTTTCATTAGAGAAAAGAAGTTTTAGGGGTGACTTGATTGAGGTGTACAAGATGATTAGGGGGTTAGATAGGGTTGACAGTGTGAACCTTTTCCCGCGTATGGAGTCGGGTATTACAAGGGGGCATAGCTTTAAATTAATGGGGGGTAGGTATAGGACAGATGTTAGGGGTAGATTCTTTACTCAGTGAGTCGTGAGTTCATGGAATGCCCTGCCAGTAGCAGTGGTGGACTCTCCTTCATTATGGGCATTTAAACGTGCATTGGATAGGCATATGGAGGATAGTGGGCTAGTGTAGGTTAGGTGGGCTTGGATCGGCGCAACATCGAGGGCCAAAGGGCCTGTACTGCGCTGTATTCTTCTATGTTCTATGTTCTATGATAGTTGACACAATGACTAGGAAACCAAACAAACGCCAAAGCATCAAATGGAATAGGTTCAAGCTTCAAAACAAACAAAAAGAAAAAGTAGATCTGGTATGGCTGGATCAGTTTATGGAGGAGAAAGTTTATTGGACCAACAGAAGACTAAAACTTGGATTAAATTAGAAGAATCCAGAAATCAAAATTATTCTTAAGGAACAAAACAGAAAATGCCAAGAAGATTTGAACCACTTTCAACAGCTTGAGGATCAAGATCAATCAATGGCTAAATAAAAACTTGATTGCTGTATGTCACAATATACAAATTCTGGAACAGCAACTGCAGTCCATTGACAACACAGACACTAACAGTAGACAATCATACTAATAATTATGAAAATTGACAACATCTCCAGGCAAAGTCACTACCACTAGGTAAAGACATAGCAACAAATTGCCAATTATTTCATAGATATTCATAGGCTTGCTTATTATTGTAAACAGTTGTAGTTCTTTTTGGAAAAGGCATGTTGTACATGTATTTAGTCTTCAAGAAGTCCATGTGCTGTTTTAATGCAATGGTGTGATTCTGACTGGTAGGTGGTCACTTTGGGCTTGTAAGCTGCACAAACAAAGATTTGTTCACTGCTGTAATGGCCTCTTTGTAGCTTATAATATGTTTTATTGTTTTAACTAAACTATCCTATGGAGTTGAACAATCCCTGATGAGGAATCCCTTATTAACCCATTACCATTAATGTGACAACCACCAGGAATACCACATGCCCCTGAATTCGGATCCCCTTGAAGAGTAATTACAGAAAAAGTAGGTTGTATCACTTGAAATGTATCATACTTCATTTCCATGAGAACACTTAGCAATGTACATGACAGCATTGCAGTTAGAGACTTATTCCACCATTCTATGAGAGTAGCATTTCCAGGGCAATTTCAAAGGGATAACAATTTGACTAAGTAGCCATCCCTTTTGCTCAGATTTGACTAATGTTTCTGTCCTTTCTGCTGTTTCTTCATAGGTAAAAGACAAAGAAATCCGAGGGATGAAGTTTGTTGTACCAGGACTGAAGGAAGGAAGTTTCTATAGATTTAGGGTAAGAGCAGTAAATGCTGCTGGAGTTGGCGAACCAGGAGAGGTGACTGATGTCATTGAAGTCAAGGATAGAACAGGTAAAAATGAGAAGACTTCTGTGACATTTCTCTTGCATTATTTTGGGAATAATACTTAACTAATAAAAATGTATTTTTTTTGTAATTCTAGTTGTTCCAGACATTAACTTGGATGCTAGTGTGAGAGACAGAATTGTGGTACATGCTGGTGGTGTCATTCGCATCTTGGCATATGTGTCAGGTAAACCACCTCCAGAGATCACATGGAAGAGAGATGATCAGCCAACACCACCAGAAGCTACAGTTGAAACTACAGCTATCAGTTCTGCTCTTGTTATTAAAAATTGTCAGAGAAAGCATCAAGGTGTGTACAATCTCATTGCGAAGAATGCAGGAGGTGAAAGAAGAAAGACAATTATTGTTGATGTTTTAGGTAAATATTATTTCGTCATTTTACAATTAGTGCAATATACTTTTCTTAAGTACTTGAATAAAATTATTTGTTATTTTAATTACAGATGTTCCTGGGCCAGTTGGTGAACCATTCCGCTGTGAAAATCTAACCAGTGATTCGTGCAAATTAACTTGGTTCCTTCCAGATGACGATGGTGGATCTGCTATTACCAATTATATCATTGAAAAGCGTGAAGCTGAACGTCGAGGCTGGTCCCCTGTTTCATACACAGTTACAAGGCAGAATGCTATTGTTCAGGGTCTAATTCAAGGAAATGTTTATTTCTTTAGAATTGCAGCTGAAAATATCATTGGCATGGGTCCATGGGTGCAGACAACACAAGAAATCACAATTAAAGAACCAATGTGTAAGTGATCCTCCTGCGTATATATTTTCCCCGTCTTTAAGTATTAAGTAAGTCAATTGTAATGACTGAATACATTAAATTCAATGCATTTTCCTGACCTGTAGCTGTCCCTGAACGCCCTGAAGATCTTGAAGTTACAGAAGTCACAAAGCAATCAGTTAGCTTGAAATGGAATCCTCCTAAATACGATGGTGGATCGGACATCACAATGTACATTATTGAGTCCCGTCTTATTGGCAAAGAAAAGTTCATCAGACTTACCAAAGAAAAATTGTTAGATCGGACTTTCAAACACAGTGGGTTAAGGGAAGGTGACACTTATGAATACCGTGTCAGTGCAGTGAATGAAGTTGGACAAGGCAAGCCATCATTCTGCACAAAACCAATAACATGCAAGGATCAACTTGGTAAGCCTGCCTTCAAATTCTTTTAAGAAAAATGTTTTTCTCCTCTCCAGAAAGTTAATAACCATGTATTTATATCTTTAGAACCACCAACAATTGACCTGGATTTCCGTGAAAAGTTTATTGTGCGCGTGGGTGAATCTTTCAACCTGACAGGAAAATATAAAGGGAAACCCACTCCAAAGGTTTCTTGGCTTAAAGATGACGAAGCAGTTGAAGAAACTAATCGCCTCAAGATAAACACTACACCAACAAAACTGAGTTTGGCGATTATGAAAGGTGTTCGTGAAGACTCGGGAAAATATTGTGTGGTGGTGGAGAACAGCACAGGCGTACGCAAGGGTGTCTGTCATGTGACTGTTGTCGGTAAGTTAGTTATCCACATGCTTTTTTTAGTTTAAAGTGTGGTAATATTGAAGTAGCAAACAGGAATCAAACATGTTGTTTTCTTTCAGATCGTCCACAACCTCCAGTTGGCCCAGTTTTGTTCAATGAAGTTCACAGAGATCACATGGTCATTTCATGGAAACCCCCACTTGATGATGGAGGCAGTGTGATCACTAATTATATTGTTGAGAAAAGAGATACACACCGAGAACTTTGGATGCCTGTTACTTCTTCAGTTACTAAAACAACGTGCAGGGTTCCGAAACTAATTGAAGGCAAAGAATATATTATCCGTATCTATGCTGAGAACATGTACGGAATCAGTGATCCATTGCTTTCAGAGGAAATGAAAGCCAAAGATCGTTTTAGTAAGTATCGAACTTTAGAATTCTTGCATTAATTGTGAAAAATGCAAAACAAAACTTAGAATAGCAAATTTAAAATCTAACTTTTTATCGTAATCATTTTCAATTAAAACAAGATAGAATCTTGATTACATACATTTTATAGTTTTGGGATTAAACATAATTTAATTATAAAGGGTGAGCGTTCTCCTATTTGCTTAAAAGCTTTGTAATATTATTCAATAGCGAATAAATGTGATGGAGAAATGTTCATTTGTTTTTCCTTTTCCCATTTTTAAATCATTTCTCTAAAGGGGTTCCTGAAGCACCAGATCAACCAATTATAAAGGATGTTACTAAGGATTCTGCAGTAGTGGTTTGGAATAGACCACGCGATGGTGGCAAGCCCATCACTCGATATATTGTGGAGAAGAAAGAAACCATGTCCAATCGCTGGGCCAGAGCATCCATGGAGCCAATTTACCCAGACACTCAATACAAAGTAACCGACCTGCTTGAAGGCTGTGAATATGAATTCCGTGTTTCAGCAGAAAATGAAATAGGAGTTGGTGATCCCAGTCCTCCATCTAAACCCGTATTTGCAAAAGATCCAATTGGTATATTAAACGTGCTCATTTATTTTTTTTTCCCTTCAAATAACTGTTTTTGTAATGTACTTGTCAGATTTATGATGGCCATCTTTTTAACTGTTTTTATCCAGTCAAACCAAGTCCACCGATTAATCCTGAAGCAGTGGACAAAACTAAATCTACTGTTGACTTAACTTGGCTACCTCCACGCCATGATGGAAGAGGGAAGATAATAGGTTACTTAGTGGAGTTTCAGAAAGTTGGTGATGAAGAATGGAAGAAAGCAAATCACACACCAGATTCCTGCCCTGACACTCATTTCAAGGTGACGGGTCTTACTGATGGAGATACATACAAATTCCGGGTAATGGCAGTCAATCAAGCTGGTGCCTCAGATCCGGCTTATGTCCGTGATCCAGTGCAAGTAAAAGACAGACTGGGTGAGTGTTTTCTAGAAATACAATGTGGGTCTTTCCACATTGAAGAGCTTTACGATTAATCTTGTTTTGTGTCACTGATTCTGTTCAGTCAAAAGATTTTCCTTCCTTCTACAGAGGCGCCGGAGTTGTTTGTAGATGCCAATATGGCTCGAAGTGTAAACCTAAAGGCAGGAACTACTTTAACTCTCAGTGCAGCTGTAAAGGGAATGCCATTTCCAAAGGTCACATGGAAAAAGAACGACATGGAAGTGCCGGTAAAGGCTGATATTGAAGTCACTCCAATAGGCAGCAAGCTTGAAATCCGTAATACCGTTCGAGGTGATAGTGGGTGCTATTCAATCATGGCTGAAAATGAAGCTGGAAGCAAGAGTGCTGCGTGTACTGTTGCAATATTAGGTAAAATATCAAGAGCAGAAAGAAACAATATATACACTTAATTCAGTCTTGATCTATATGCCTTTTTTCCCACATTAAAAATATGCCAATTATTTTCAGATAAACCGGGTCCACCTCGTAACTTGAACATTAGTGAGGTTAGAAAAGATTCATGCTATCTGACATGGAAGGAACCAGAGGATAATGGCGGTGCTGTGATCTCAAACTATATAATTGAGAAGCGAGATGTTGCAGCTCCTAAATGGATCCCCGTCTCATCTACAACCAAAAAGCACAGCATTATGGCTAAGTACTTAATGGAAGGCACGCAGTATTTGTTCCGTGTGGCTGCTGAAAATCAGTACGGTAGAAGTAGCTTTGTTGAATCAAGTAAACCCATAAAGGCAATCGACCCAATATGTAAGATTCTAATTGCTAAAGTTAATAATTTCAATTATTCAAACTCAACTTCTTTACCTGTTCACAGCACCTAAATTATTGTGCTCTCTTATTTTTAAAGCTCCCCCTGGCCCACCTAAGAATTTGCACCATGTTGATGTGGATAAGACAGAAGTGTCTCTTCTTTGGAATTATCCAGATCGTGATGGAGGCTCTGAAATCACAGGATTTTTAGTTGAATACCAGGAAGAAGGAGCAAAAGACTGGATTAAATTCAAAACTGTTAGCATACCAGAATGTGTAGTAACTGGTTTAGAACAAGGAAAGACATACAGGTTCCGTGTCAAAGCTCAAAATGCAGCTGGGCTTGGTCGTCCAGACACAACAGTGCCCATCCTATGCCAGGAGAAATTAGGTTGGTTAATTACGTTGACTCATTTGCTTTGTGTTGCACTGCTTTCAATCTGAATTTCATTGACGTTTTCATGATACTCATTGGTTCATGTATGCTTTTATTTTATAGTATCCCCAACTGTGGATATTGATGTGAAGTTGATTGAAGGTCTTGTTGTGAAAGCTGGCAGCACGGTTGTACTTCCTGCTTTCATGCGAGGTATTCCTCCTCCTTCGGCGAAGTGGGTCACTGACAACACTGAGCTTAAATCAGAAGGCAATTACAAAATCGTCACTGACAGCCATTCAACAATCCTTACTATTAAAGATTGTACCAGAAAACATACTGGTGAATATATACTTACTGTTTCCAATCTAGCTGGTAGCAAGACAGTGGGTCTACATTTAACAGTCCTGGATGTTCCCGGTCCTCCAGTTGGTCCAATCAATATCCTCGAAGTAACACCACAGCACATGATTATTTCTTGGCGTCCACCTAAGGATGACGGTGGAAGTCCTGTCATGAATTACATTGTTGAGAAACGGGAATCTAAGAAAGAAACCTGGGGTGTTGTTAGCACTGGAAGCACAAGCACCCAAGTTAAGATTCCACGTCTTCAGAAAGGATGTGAATACGTTATGCGTGTTCGAGCAGAAAACAAAATTGGCATTGGTGAACCACTGGAGTCTATGCCAACTGTTGCCAAGTACATGTTTGATGTTCCAGGTCCACCTACTAAGCCAGCTGTTTCTGATATCACAGAAAACGCAGTAACAGTTTCTTGGGGTGTACCGAAGTACGATGGTGGTAGCCCAGTCATCGGTTACCTTGTGGAACGCAGAGAAACAACTGGTAAATGGATACGAGTGAATAAGACACCAATACTGGATTTAAAACTGAGAACTGTTGGACTCTTTGAAGGAAATGTATATGAATTCAGAATATTTGCAGAAAATATTGCTGGTCTAAGTAAACCGTCGCCAATCTCTGATCCTGTCTCAGCAAAGCGCCCCATTAGACCACCCGGACCACCGATCAATCCTAAACTAAAAGATAAGACAAGAGAAACTGTTGATTTAGTCTGGACCAAGCCCATCAAGGATGGTGGCAGTCCAATTTTAGGATATATTGTAGAATGTCAGAAAGCAAATACAACCACATGGAATCGAATTAACAAAGATAGCTTAATTGAGCAGTGTGCTTTCAGAGTACCTGGTCTTATTGAGGGCAATGAATATCGATTCCGTATAAAGGCAGCCAATATTGTTGGTGAAGGTGAGCCAAGAGAACTACCAGAATCTGTAATCTGTAAGGACATTCTTCATCCTCCAGAGCTAGACCTGGATGTTGCTTGTCGTGACCTGGTCACAGTTCGTGTGGGACAAACTATTAACATAACTGGCCGTGTTAAAGGCAGACCAGATCCAGAAATTACATGGTCAAAGGAAGGCAGGGTACTTGTTCCTGACAAACGTATAATGATGAATAATGACTACCCTGTTATACAGCTGTTGGTTCGAGAGTCAACCAGAGCTGACCATGGTAAATATCATATTGTCGCCAAAAATAGTAGTGGACATGCCCAAGCTGCTGTCACTGTGAATGTTCTTGATAGACCAGGCCCTTGTAAGAATATCAAGGTAAGCTATGTCACTAAAGATTCCTGTATGCTTGCCTTCGAAAATCCAGATGACAATGGAGGCTCTGAAATTACTAACTACATAGCAGAAAGCCGTCACCCCAGCCAGAGAGGGTGGTCTGTGATTTCATCTGATTTGACTAAACGTGTGGTCAAAGTTCCACTTACAACAAATCATGAATACTTCTTCCGTGTGTGTGCAGAAAACAAAGTAGGACTGGGTCCAACTATTGAAACCAAAACACCAATCTTAGCTATAGATCCAGTTGAAAGACCTGGAGAACCTGAAAATTTCCATGTTGCTGATATAGGAAAGACATTTGTTCTGCTTAAATGGAGAAGACCTGATTATGATGGTGGTAGTCCTAACCTGACGTATCATGTTGAAAGAAGATTAAAAGATTCGGATGAATGGGAAAGAATGCATAAAGGAAGTATTAAAGATACTAGTTTCATGGCTGACCGATGTATTGAGAACAAGACCTATCAGTTTAGAGTCCAAACTAAGAATGAAGGTGGTGAAAGCAACTGGGTGAAGACAGATTATATTATTGTTAAACAAGAAATGCAGAAGCCAGTCTTGGATCTGAAGCTAGCTGGAGTACTCACTGTAAGAGCAGGTGAACCCATCAGAATTGAAGCAAGTCTCAGAGGCAAACCTCAACCAGAAGTTGTTTGGGTAAAAGACAAAGATGCAGTTGATCTTAACAGATCACCTCGAGCTAAGGTTGAAACAACCGCTGATGCATCCAAACTCACTATCACTAAAGCTAAACGTGAAAACAGTGGCAAATATGTAATCACTGCAACTAATCCAGCTGGTAGCTTTACAGCATATGCTACTGTGAACGTTTTGGATATACCAAGTGAAGTCAGAAATCTAAAGGTCTCTGGCATTGCAAGTGATAGGTGTACAGTCAGCTGGGACCCACCAGCAGATGATGGTGGTTGTGAAATTCAAAACTATGTTCTGGAGAAGTGTGAAAGTAAGAGAATGGTCTGGTCCATGTATTCCTCTTCTATAATTACCGATTATGCAAATGTCACTCGTCTTATTGAAGGAAACGAATATATCTTCAGAGTTCGTGCAGAAAACAAAATAGGTACTGGTCCACCAACAGAAACAAAGCCAATTGTAGCCAAGACACAGTTTAATAGACCTGGTCCTCCCGATGCACCAGAAATCACTAAAGTTGCAAAGGAAGAAATGACTGTTGTGTGGAATGCCCCAGAAGATGATGGGGGAAAATCAATCACAGGATATATATTAGAAAAGAAAGAGAAACGATCTTTAAGATGGGTAGCAGTTACAAAGAGTCCAATCCCAGAGAGACGAATGAGGGTTACAAATCTGATTCCTGACCATGAATACCAGTTCCGTGTCAAAGCCGAAAATGAAGTTGGATTAGGCGACCCAAGTCCACCATCGAAACCAGCAATAGCAAAGGATCCAATGGGTATTTATTTTATAACCTTTTTGTGCATTTTTTTAAGCATCAATAGTTTGCTTCCTTGTCACTCTTTAACTTTTACTTGATTCATTTCCTATTTTTCTGTGCACAGAACCTCCTGGTCCTCCAACTGGTCTAAAGGTGGTTGATAGCACAAAGACCTCCTTGACCCTTGGCTGGTCAAAGCCGGTGTATGATGGTGGTTCCCCTATCACTGGTTATATTGTTGAAATGAGACCAAAAGGTGTCAGCAAATTACCTGAAGAAGGTTGGAAGAGATGTAATGTTGCAGCCCAGCTTGTTGTTACTCAGTTCACCATGACCGGCCTCAATGAGAAAGAAGAATATGAATTCAGGGTTTCTGCACAGAATCAGATCGGAATTGGTCGGCCTGCTGAACTAAAGGAGGCAGTATCACCAAAGGAAGTGTTGGGTAGGCCCTGCATTTTGCTGTTTTCCTTCTTATGGTATAAATAAACCAATTTTGTTTAAATCTAGTATCATCTCTTTATGACATGATTTCTTATCCACAATTGATTTTTATTTTTCAGAACCACCAGAGATTGATTTAGATGCAAGCCTAAGAAAAACTGTAACTGTCAGAGCAGGATGTCCTATCAGGTTGTTTGCGACCATCAGAGGACGTCCTGAACCTAAAGTCACCTGGAAGAGAGTGGGAATAGACAATGTTGTCAGAAAGGGTCAAGTAGACTTACTTGACACAATGGCTTTTCTCGTCATTCCTGATAGTACTCGTGATGATTCTGGCAAATATTCACTTACGCTTGTAAATGCAGCGGGCGAAAAGGCAGTGTTTGTGAACGTTAAAGTTCTGGGTGAGTAATATACATTTTAGATGTTTTCTGGTCTGAACTGGAGAGGAATTTCTTAAGTATGCTCAAGGGAAGTTTCCTTATTCAGAATGTTTACTATCCCATGTGAATGGAGTAATTGCTGCATCTAGTGCTCCAGGAAATGAAATGGGACAAATGGAAAATATCACTATGAGGAAATATCTCAGCAATGGTGATCATCATATGATAATGTCAAAATAATTATGGAGAAGGACAAGGAGTAAAGTGAAATAAAAATACTTAAGAAAGGAAGTTTGACTTCTGCAAATTGAAGCTTGGTTAAATTGGAAACAAAACTGGCAGGCAGAACTACAATAGGGTAATGAGCTGCCTGAACAGAAAAGATGATTCAGTCAATGCGTATTCCACTAGCTTAAAGGGAGGACAGGAAAAGCTGAACTTGTTTGGATGATAAAGGATTTCGAGGATAGAATGAATATGAAAAAGGGGGGCTCTGGCAGATGTCAACTTGAACGAGGAACAAAGAACATTACAGCACAGGAACAGGCCCTTCGGCCCTCCAAGCCTGCGCCGATCCAGATCCTCTATCTAAACCTGTCGACTATTCTCTAAAGATCTGTATCCCTTTGCCCCCTGCCCATTCATGTATCTGTCTTCAATGATGCTATTGCTCCCGCCTCTACCATGCCCGTGTTCATCCACTTTACTAACACCTTCCACCCCGACCTCAAATTTACCTGGACCGTCTCAGACTCCTCCCTCCCCTTCCTAGACCTCTCCATTTCTATTTCGGGCGACCGACTCAACACGGACACTTACTATAAACCGACCGACTCCCACAGCTACCTAGATTACACCTCCTCCCACCCTGCTCCCTGTAAAAACGCCATCCCATATTCCCAATTCCTTCGCTACTGCCGCATATGCTCCCAGGAGGACCAATTCCGATACCGAACAACCCAGATGGCCTCCTTCTTTACAGACCGCAACTTCCCCTCCGACGTGGTCAACGATGCTCTCCACTGCATCTCCTCCACTTCCCGCTCCTCCGCCCTTGAACCCCGCCCCTCCAATCGCCACCAGGACAGAACCCCGCTGGTCCTCACCTACCACCCCATCAACCTCCTGATACATCGTATCATCCTTCGTCATTTCCGCCACCTCCAAACAGACCCCACCACAAAGGATATATTTCCCTCCCCTCCCCTATCAGCGTTCCGGAAAGACCACTCCCTCGTCAGGTCCACACCCCCCACCAACCCAACCTCCACTCTCGCCACCTTCCCCTGCAACCGCAAGAAATGCAAAGCTTGCACACACACCTCCCCCCTCACTTCCCTCCAAGGCCCCAAGGGATCCTTCCATATCCGTCACAAATTCACCTGCACCTTCACACACATCATTTACTGCATCCGCTGTACGCGATGTGGCCTCCTCTGTATTGGGGAGACAGGCCGCCTACTTGCGGAACGTTTCAGAGAACACCTCTGGAACACCTGCACCAACCAACCCACCGCCCCGTGGCTGAACACTTTAACTCCCTCTCCCACTCCGCCAAGGACATGCAGGTTCTTGGCCTCCTCCGTCGCCAGACCATGGCAACACGACACCTTAGAGGAAGAGCGCCTCATCTTCCACCTAGGAACCCTCCAACCACAAGGGATGAATGCAGATTTCTCCAGCTTCCTCATTTCCCCTCCCCCACCTTATCTCAGTCTCAACCCTCGGACTCAGCATCGCCTTCTTGACCTGCAATCTTCTTCCCAACCTCTCCGCCCTCACCCCCTCTCCGGCCTATCACCCTCACCTTAACCTCCTTCCACCTATCACATTCCCAACGCCCCTCCCCCAAGTCCCTCCTCCTTACCTTTTATCTTAGCCTGCTGGACACACTTTCCTCATTCCTGAAGAAGGGCTTATGCCTGAAACGTCGATTCTCCTGCACCTTGGATGCTGCCTGATCTTCTGAGCTTTTCCAGCAACACATTTTTCAGCTCTGATCTCCAGCATCTGCAGTCCTCACTTTATTCCCCCAGTTTAGCACTCTTCCTTTAAGACCACTCTTGTCTTTGTCCATGAATATGCTAAAACTTATGGAATTGTGATCACTATTCCCAAAGTAATCCCCTACTGAAACATCAACCACCTGGCCGGGCTCATTTCCCAACACCAGGTTCAGTATGGCCCCTTCCCAAGTTGGACTATTTACATAATGCTCTAGAAATTGCTCCTGGATGTTCCTTACAAATTCTGCTCCATCTAGACCTCTAGCACTAAGTGAATCCCAGTCAATGTTGGGAAAATTAAAATCTCCTATCACCACCACCCTGTTGCTCCTACATCGTTCCAAGATCTGTTTACATATTTGTTCTTCTACCTCATGTTCACTGTTGGGAGACCTGTAATACAGCCCCAGCATTGTTATCGCACCCTTCCTATTTCTGAGCTCTGCCCACATTGCCTCACTGCTCGAGTCTTCCATAGTGCCATCCTTCAGCACAGCTGTGATATTTTCTTTGACCAGTAATGCAACTCCTCCACCCCTTTTACCTCCCTATCCCACCTGAAGTATCGATATCCTGGGCTGTTTAGTTGCCAATCATGCTCTTCCCTCAACCAAGCCTCAGCTACAGCAATAACGTCATGCTCCCAGGTACTAATCCAAGCCCTATGTTCATCCTCCTTACCTAGTATACTTTTTGCATTAAAATAAATGCACCTCAGACCACCAGTCCCATTGCATTCATCATCTGCTCCCTGCCTCCACTTCCCCTTTGTCATGCTGACTTCTTTATCTAGTTCCTTACAGATTTTAGTTACTACTTTCTTACTGTCCTCTAACCTCATTTGGTTCCCAAACCCCTGCGACATTAGTTTAGACCCTCCTAACAGTGTTAGCAAAAGCATCCCCAAACGCCCCCAAGGAAAATGAAAAGGACAATCAGATTGATTACAAAAAGCATTGTGAAATGTAAAAGAAAATAGGATGGGTAAAGAAAACAGTATGAGATTTAATTAGCAACTAGCCTAAATGGAAATCCAAAGGTCATCAAAGCTTTATTAATAGTAGAGGGTTGTCATAGGTATCCAGGTCTCAATTATAAAAGGAAATTTACCAAAATGGTTAATGGTAAAAACAGAAGGCTTGGCTGAGGTTCAACAAGAAGAAATCTCTTTGACAAACACATAGTAAGTGAGATGTTTGTTGCAATACAGGAGTGATCACAATAGCTAAAGAGGAGGTACAGGAATAAAAGTGGATAGGTTACCTCGTACAGATGAGATGCATCCTGGAATGTTGACTGAAATAAGGCCAGAAGTTTTGGAGGCACGGGCTCTTATTACAGGAGTAATGGCAGAGGATTTGAACCTTATTCAAAAATAATGGGATAGATCTGTTACGTGTAGATCAGCCAGTTAAATGTCAGTAGTAGGCAATCATTTTGAAACAATAAATGGGGAGAGTATTAGTAGCCATGTGGATAAACATGGACTAATAAGCCAGCACAAATTTGTTAAGGTCTAATTTGATAGAGATTTTTGATGACCTAACAGAATGGTGCATTTATCTCTGCAGTAAATTGAGTAAATAAAGAGAAATAGTTCGCAATGAATGAATATTTGAGAGCCAGAGGGTGCAAGATTTCAGGCAAAAAAACAGAAGCAATGAGAAAAATATTTCTATGTATTGAGTGTTTAGGATTTGGAATTCACTGTGTGATAGAGTAGTGGAAATAGATTCCATATTAGATTTCAAAAGGAGTTTGGATAAAGAAAGAAGAAACAAATAGCAGTAATGTGGGGAATGCGCAGAGGAATGAGACTAGATGCTTACTCTTCAGCTGAACTGGCAGAGACTTGACAGTCTGAAGGACGAGCTTCTTTGTATACTATTCCTTGATAAAGCTTGATTTTTCTCAAAGTTGTTTTTTTTTGTTTTCAGACACACCTGGGCCTGTCTCAGATTTTAAAGCTTCAGATGTTACAAAGACATCATGTCATTTGTCTTGGTCACCACCTGAAAATGATGGTGGCAGCCAAGTGACTCACTATATTGTGGAGAAACGACAAGCAGACAGAAAGACCTGGGGCACAGTGACACAAGACTTGAAGAAAACGAGTTTCAATGTGACTGGCTTAGAACCCGGAAATGAATATTATTTCAGAGTAACTGCTGTCAACCAATATGGTCCTGGGGTTCCCAAAGACATTGCCAAACCTATTCTGGCCAGAGATCCAATCAGTGAGTAGTTAATGTTTTGCACTTTTCTTGTTAAAGGTTAAAAAAAAGTAACTAGGATGGCCAAATGGCCTTTTGTTATTACTAACTTTGTCTGGATATTATTTTGATATCAATTAATCTCAAAGCAACAATTTGCAATTTTCATTTTTAGGTGAACCTGATCCACCCAGGAAATTGGATGTCGTTGATATAACGAAGAATAGTGCTTCCCTGTCTTGGTTGCCACCTCTTAGGGATGGAGGAGCTAAAATTGATGGTTATGTTGTTGAATATCAAGTAGAAGGTCAAACTGAGAGACAGTGGACAAAATACTCCATAATCAAGGAACTGTCTATTCTTGTAACAGGCCTTAAGGAAGGAATTAAGTACAAATTCAGAGTTTCAGCTAGAAACATTGTTGGGACCAGCTTGCCCCGCGAAACTGAAGGACTTTTTGAAATTAAAGAACAACTTAGTAAGTAAACGATTATTTTTTTCCATGTATAAAAGGCAAAATTAAAGTCAACTTGACAAAAAAGGTGAGAAATACTTGTAGGTTAGGTATGACACAAGTTCATTAAGGCTGTCAGGAAGCTCAAACACTTTTCAAATTTGTGCCTCATTAATGTGCAATTCTCTGCTTTCCTTTCATTTAAAGTCCACTGAAGCATGTGGAACCAGTTGGCACCTATTGTTATAAAAGAATGTGATGCCAACTGCTGCTCAACATGTGGTTTGGTAGATTGCTTCTTTTCAGACTCTGATGTAAATTCTGGGGGAGTGTAAGAATTGCCTGGCAAATAATTTTGTGGGATGTGAGTATACCTTTTTGAGGTACACTCCAAAAGTCCCTTTAAAGTTCACTGTTTAGGCTTCCTAACACCTAGTTCAATGGAATTGGCAGATGCTGTGTATTCTGCGTCACTTTGTTTGGACATTGTAATTGAGGTCTTAGCTGAACTTCCATTCAATATAGTCTGAAAGTTATTTCTGGTTGGCACATGGACAGGTGAGTTCCCAACCACACCTCTGTTATTCGTTCCCTGCTTTACAGGGGTTTAGCGGATGATGGTAGTTGAAATGCAACCCTTGCAACTTCTTCAGCATGGTTCCAGTATTCTTAAAGAAAAAAACTGCCTTTATGAAATGCTTTATCATATCTCTCAAAAGTACATCTAACTGATTTTTTATGTTTAGCAGTCACAACGTTTTAGACAAGCATGATAGCCATTTTACATCTAACAAGGTTTCATAAACAGCATGAATGAATCATCCAATGATATTTTGAACATGACTCAATTTAACAGCTTATGATATCAAGTTGGCATCTCCAACAATCCAACACTTAATACATCACTGGAGTGAAGCCCTAGATCTTGATCAGATCCTGGAGTGTACCATTATTCCTCAATCTTTTACCACAGAGTCAAAGTTTACAATTGGAACTGAACTAAAAGTGGGATAATAATAAAATGTGTAAATAGTTTCTTGTTAAGCAATTTAAGATGCTGATATAATAGGCCTGATTTGCTGAGTAAATGCTACTGTTGGGGAATTTTGCAAATTACTGATAATTATTGGGAGACTGGAAACTACTTTGCACATTTTCAGCATGACATACCTGAAAAATTGACATTTCACATTTAATAAATTAACATATTTTTTTGCAGTTGCACCAAAGATTATAATGCCTGAACTAATATCTATCAAAGCTGGGAAGAAGCTTAGAATTGAAGCCCACATATCTGGCAAGCCTACACCAACTTGCATGTGGATGAAAGGTGATGAGGATGTCATTCCATCTAGTCGCCTGGTTGTGCATAAAACAAAGGATACTTCAGTGCTCATCATTAAAGATGTGACCAGAAAAGATAGTGGCTACTACAAACTTACTGCAGAAAATAGCTCTGGCGTTGCCTCCCAAAAAATTCGAGTTGTGGTCATGGGTATGTATATTCGTTACCTTGTGTAAGGGAATATATTTGAAAGAACTGGAACTGTGTAAACAATTTTATATTAATAGTGTTTGTGTGGGATGGTCTTTGGAGAGTCAGTGTGGACTCAATGGGCCAAATGTGACATAAGCCGTGGTTTCCACACTTTAGGGATTCAATGACTCTGCAAAGAACATGCAGCGGTAGGAGGTGGGAAGGAAGGCAAATCGCACATTATCCTTTAAAGTGAAAGGACTCATGTAAAGGAACAGGTTTTCATGAGGACATACATGAAACATTATGTGTCACTTTATCTGAGGAAGGATGTTCTTATTAAAGAGGGAGTGCAGTGAAGGTTTTACCAGACTGATTCCTGGGATGGAAGGTCTGACATGTGATGAATGATTGAATTGGTCATAATTATATTTGCTGGACTTCAGACAAATGAGGGAGGATTTCATAGAAAACTATAAACATCTAACAGGTCTAGACAGGGGAGATGCAACATGTTACCAATGATGGGACAGATTAGAATCAGGGATCATAGTCGAAGAAAAAAACCCAAAGCAACTGTGGATGATAGAAATCAGAAACAAAGGCAGAAATTGCAGGTCTGGCAGCATCTGTGGAGAGAAATTTTTGTCATAGTCTAAGGATAGGGGTAAACCATTTAGGACTGAGATGAGAAAAATCTTCAACCAAAGGATGGTGTGTCTGTAGAATTCACTACGGCAGGAAGCAGTCAAGGCTAAAGCACTGTATAACTTCAAGAAGAAGTTGGATATAGTACTTGGGGTTAAAGGGATAAAAATAGTTTGAGGGAGAGGCAGGAACAGGCTGTTGAGTCAAATGATTAACCATGATCTTAATGAATGGTGAAACAGGCTCAAAGGGCCAAATGGTCCACTGCTCCAATTGTAAACTCGTGTTATTTAATTACTGATGGTTGATATCTTTCAGATATTCCTGGACCACCACAACCACCGTTTGATATTTCAGAAATTGATGCTGATTCATGCAACCTTAACTGGCACATTCCATTTGAAGATGGTGGCAGCAACATAACAAACTACGTAGTAGAAAAATGTGACGTAAGCCGTGGTGACTGGGTTACCGTTGTGGCATCTGTGACAAAAACAAACTGTAGAATTGGAAAGCTTATCCCTGGACAAGAGTACATGTTCCGTGTTCGTGCAGAAAATAGATTTGGTATTTCAGAACCTCTCACCTCTGACAGAATGATTGCGAGATACCAATTTGGTAAGCTGTTACAAAATATTTGGGCTGCACATTTTTCTTAAGATGCAAAGTCTGGTTTCAGAGCTGACTATAGATTTGTTTTTCATCACAGATGTTCCCAGTGAACCAAGAAATGCACACGTCACAAAGGTGAACAAGGATTGCATATTTGTAGCATGGGATAGACCAGAAAGTGACGGTGGTAGTCCTATCACTGGATATATCATTGAACGTAAAGAGAGAAATAGTCTTCTTTGGGTAAAGGCAAATGACACTTCTATCCGTGCCACTGAGTACCCATGTACAGGACTAATTGAAGGGCTGGAATACACTTTCAGAGTCAGTGCACTGAACAGAGCAGGATCTAGCAAGCCTAGTAAACCAACTGAATTTGTAACAGCTAGGACACCAGTTGGTAAGTGTTCCAAACGTTTTTAAAAATAAAATATGTTCTTTTAGAATTAACTTCAAGAAATTTAGGAATAATTTAAATTTAATTTAATTTTTGTGTGTAAACTTAGAAATGTGTACCTATATTTTATAACAGATCCACCTGGCAAACCAGAACCCATTGATATTACAAACAATAGTGTTTCTCTAATCTGGACAAGACCCAAACATGATGGTGGAAGCAAACTAATTGGCTACTTTGTTGAAGCCTGTAAATTACCTGGTGATAAATGGGTACGTTGCAATACTAGTTGCCAAAGTGTACCCAATGAAGAATTCACTGTTACCAATCTTGAAGAACGTGCTCAATATCAATTCAGGGCCATTGCAAAGACAGCAGTTAATATCAGCAAACCTTCTGAACCTTCAGATCCAGTGACCATTATGGCAGAGCAAGGTATGAATTAGCTTTACTTCACTGCATTATTTTCTACCCGACTTTCATGTTTCAGGCATCAAATATTAAACATAATTTAAGAAATATCATTTATATTAAAATGCTTTGTTCAATTTACAGTTGCGCCAAGAATTGATCTGGGGGTGTCCATGAAGGCACTGATCACTGTAAAGGCTGGATCTAATGTTTGTCTTGATGCACATGTCTTTGGAAAACCCTTTCCAAAGATCACATGGAAGAAAGATGGCAATGTAGTATTGCCTGCTGAAGGCATTAAAATAGCTAGATCAAGAAACTTGTGCACGCTCGAATTGTATAGTGTACAAAGGAAAGAAACTGGAGAGTACACTATTCTTGCAGAGAATTCAAGTGGATCCAAATCAGCTAATATAAAACTGAAAGTATTAGGTAAAAATATTTTAAAGTATTTCATAGAATGTGTGAATCTGCTGCTTATTAGAAATTAGCTTAATAAAATGCATGTGAACATCCAGCGATATTTTTAAGAACTTCAAAAAATATTTATGTAATTTTTGAGAACCAAATGAAAAGATGGAAAGCAAAATTTTAAAACAAATTACTAGTTTCATCCTTAGGTAATTCATTTTCAAATACTCACGCACACTTATGCTCTTTTTATTTGTCAGATAAACCTGGTCCACCAGCTTCTATCAAAGTTAACAATATTTATTCGGATCGCGTTACTCTGAAGTGGGAACCTCCACTTGAGGATGGAGGTGCTGAAATTACGAACTATATTGTCAACAAGCGTGAGACAAGTCGTCCTAATTGGGCTCAAGTTACTGCTAATTTACAGATTACACAGTGCGGAATTGAAAAACTGATAGAGGGACATGAATACCAGTTCCGTGTCAGTGCAGAAAACAAATATGGTGTTGGTGACCCAATCATTACCCATCCAGTTGTTGCTAAGAATCCTTACAGTAAGTAAAACACCTTCTTTCCCTCTGGTAGCTAACTTTTGATTTTAGTTGATGAATGATGAAAAGATATTTAGCACATTCTTCGTATTACTTACAGATGTGCCTGGGCCATGTGATCCACCAATAATAAGTAACATCACCAAAGATCACATGACTGTTAGCTGGAAAGCACCAGCAGATGATGGTGGCTCTCCTGTGACAGGATATTTAGTGGAGAAACGTGAGGCAATGGCTGTTAATTGGTCAAAAGTCAACCGGAAACCAGTTTTGGAAAGAACAATTAAAGCTACAGGGCTTCAAGAAGGCACTGAGTATGAGTATCGAGTTATTGCCTTGAATAAAGCTGGACCAGGCAAACCCAGTGAAGCCTCAAAGGCAGCTTTTGCCCTGGATCCTCTATGTAAGTAGATATGTGATTACATACATATACATCAATGACACAATTCATTCACATTTGTTAAACTATTTTCATGCAAATTATTTTATTTCTACTCAGATCCTCCAGGACCACCTGCCTTCCCAAAAGTTATTGATACAACTCACAATACAATCAGCTTATCTTGGACTAAACCAGCATATGATGGTGGCAGTCCAATCTTGGGATATCTAGTTGAAGTTAAGCGTGCAGATGGAGAAAACTGGATAAAATGCAACATACCAAAGAATCTGCGTGATACACACTATATTGTTACAGGACTATCTGAAGGCACTGAATATAACTTCCGTGTAAGCGCCATGAACAAAATAGGCTACAGTGATCCAAGTGAAGTGCCGGAGAAACATACTGCCAAGGACATTTTGAGTAGGTTTTCATTGCTTGTGTGAAGCAAATTAAGTCCTGTAGCGAAACATTGTAATTTTTCTCAGTGGGT
Organism: Chiloscyllium plagiosum; assembly: GCF_004010195.1. NCBI lineage: Eukaryota > Metazoa > Chordata > Chondrichthyes > Orectolobiformes > Hemiscylliidae > Chiloscyllium > Chiloscyllium plagiosum. Next base: position 43,031,478 of record NC_057716.1, read on the forward strand.
CAGGCAACATCTGTGAAGAGATAGATGGTACCTTTCAGATAAATGTCATTGGCCTGCTATGGTAACACCATTCCTCCATCCACAAATGCGGCCAGAATGTCTGAGTGTTTCCACAATGTTCTGGTTTTATTTCTGATTTCCAGTGCCTGTAGTATTTTATCTTTGCAGTATTTTTCTGAATTTGTTCTTGCCGTCATTTATAAGGAAGTACTATCATATTCAAAATAAATATTTTAAATCCTATGATAAAATAATAAAGGGAAATTTCAGGTATATCAAATATATCATAATTCACCGAGTCTGGTATTTCAGCTGGAACTAGCACCAGATACGCCTATCTTGGCATGTTGTAATTGTTCATATGTTTTTCAACTGGTCTTTAGGAAAATTCCTTAGGTTGGGTAGTCATGGTGCACAATGATGCAATTTTTCCAATGGGAACGTGAATACAGAAATCATTTTTTTTAATAAAAATGAGGAAATATTAGAGCATCTGCAAAATTAGAAGAAAATTTTATGAGTCGTTTCTAATTATTTTTGTGCAATTTGTTTTGTCTTAATTGCATGAAAAAATCATTTAAAGGTATCTAGTTGTACAGAAGATAATTTTGTAACTGAACCAAATGACCCAAGGGGTGACCTAGGACATTATTGGTTCCTGGGACATGGATCTAGGATCTGATTGAACAGACAGATTGAAGTGAAGATATTCTCTGGATGGTTGAAGAGATCTGTTTGGTGGAAACAACTCTATGCCATACAATGTGATTTTGATATATTTGTATACAGTTTAATAATGAAAATGTATTTATATATTTTTTTTCATGAACAGTTGCTCCTGAAGCAGAGCTTGACGCTGATTTAAGGAAGGTGCTTATTCTACGCGCTGGTGTCACAATGAGAATCTATGTGCCAGTGAGGGGTCGGCCTCCACCAAAGATTACCTGGTCTAAAGTGGATGCCAACATCCAGGAAAGGCAAGGGCTTGAAATCAGAACTTCGGATTATGACACTATGTTGTACTGTGAAAATGTGAATCGATACGATGCTGGAAAGTACATTCTAACTCTACAAAATAGCAGTGGAACAAAAGCATACACACTTAATGTAAAAGTTCTTGGTAAGTTGTGACTAATTATTTCTTGTCATATTAAGTTAAATTTTATTCATGTAAAGCAGTTTGATTGTAATTGTTTTATTCAGTGTGAGTTAACTTTTTATTTTTATTTCTTAATTAGATACTCCTGGTCCTCCAGTTAATCTTATTGTTAAAGAAACAGCAAAGGATTTTGCTGTTATATCATGGGATCCTCCTCTGGTGGATGGCGGCAGTCCAGTTAAAAATTACATTGTAGAGAAACGAGACGCTGAAAGAAAGGCATGGTCAACAGTAGCAACTGAATGTGCCAAGACTAGTTTCAGAATTATTAATCTGGAAGAAAGTAAATATTACTACTTCCGAGTTCTAGCTGAAAATGAG
>NC_057716.1:43033457-43113834 GCF_004010195.1 Chiloscyllium plagiosum
CTACAGTATATTGTTTTCACTTAATCATTAAATTATATTGGATAGTTTCTTAAGGTGTTACCTATAACAAGACACTGCACTTAAAAACTTAAGAATGGTTTCAAGCATACTTATCAAAACTGAACTCTGAACTTATTAAACTAAATCACTCTTTTTGGATTAACAGTACCACCAAACATTGACTTACGAGACATCCCTGACTTAACATACATTGCCAGGGAGGGAAGCAATTTCCATATAAAGATTCCAATCAGTGGCAAACCTGCACCAACAGTAACATGGAAGAAAGGTGAGGATTTACTTCAGGAAAGTGGAAGAATAACTGTGGAATCCACAGCAATTAATACAACACTCGCAGTGAGAGATTGTCAAAAGAGTGATGCTGGAAAATACACAATCAATTTGAAGAATGTTGCTGGCACTAAAGAAGCTGCAATATTCATGAAAGTAGTTGGAAAGCCTGGAATACCAACTGCACCTTTCCGTTTTGATGAAATAACGGCAGATGCGATTACATTAATCTGGGCTCCCCCTAAGGATGATGGTGGTGCCGAAATTACGAACTATATTTTGGAAAAACGCGATAACGTCACCAATAAATGGATGACTTGTGCATCTGCTGTGCAAAAAACATCATTCAGAGTTACAAGGCTTCATGAAGGAAACGAGTATGTGTTTAGAGTTAGTGCTGAGAATAAATATGGAGTGGGAGAAGGTCTGAAGTCTGACCCTGTCATTGCCAGGCATCCATTTGGTAAGCAGCTTCACATTTTTTCTCTGAACTTTAATTGCAATGCTGCACTCACTTTTAGACTGATTGATGTCTCTCTTTCTCCCTCTTCCAAGATGTGCCTGATGCTCCTTTGCCTCCAGAAATAGTTGCAGTCAGGCACGATTCAGTCTCCCTGACTTGGAAGGATCCAAAGAAAACTGGTGGCTCCCCAATTACAGGTATACGGTTTGATTTCTCCTTTCAACTGGCAATTACATTTATATAATTACACAACATTTATTTCAAACTACTTTTTGCACCAGGTTATCATGTTGAATATAAAGAAAGAAACAGCCTCCTTTGGAAAAGAGCAAATAAGGCCACACTGAAAATGAAGGATCTCAGAGTAACAGGTTTGACTGAAGGCCTCGAATATGAATTTAGAGTCATGGCAGTTAACTTGGCTGGTGTAGGCAAACCTAGTGGACCATCACATCCTGTTACCACATTAGATCCAATTGGTAAGTAAAATCCTTGGCACCATTTTTCATTTTCTTTTATTACAACTTATAAATGCTACAATCAGTGGCTGACATTATATTGCTCTCCTTTCAGATCCTCCTGGTAAACCTGAAGTCATTAATGTTACCCGGACAAGTGTGACTCTAATCTGGACTGAACCAAAGTATGATGGTGGTCACAAACTAATTGGCTACCTTGTTGAGAAACGTGACCTACCTTCAAAGACATGGATGAAAGCGAATCATATTAATGTTCAGGAGTGTGCCTTTACTGTTACTGATCTTACTGAGGGCTGTAAATATGAATTCCGTGTAAGGGCAAAGAACGCAGCAGGAGCAATTAGTCCACCATCTGAAACCACAGGAACTATTATCTGTCAAGATGAGTTTGGTAAGTAATTTTCTTTTTATAACCATATGATGAAAGCAAAACTGAAAAATTGACATCTCATGGTACTGATTAATTTCTCTCTTATATATTCACAGTGGCACCAACAATTGTAATTGATCCTACTGTAAAAGAAGGCTTAACAGTTAAGGCTGGTGATACCATTGTAATTACTGCAACTAGCATTCTTGGCAAACCTCCACCAACATCAGTTTGGTCTAAGGGTGGTAAAGATTTCAAGGTCTCTGAGATAGTTCAAATTGAAAAAACACCAACTTCGTCAACACTGCATGTTAAATATGCTACAAGAAAAGATTCTGGAGAATATACTATCACTGCCAGTAATCCATTTGGCACCAAAGAAGAACATGTACGTGTGAAAGTGTTAGATGTTCCTGGTCCCCCAGGACCTATTGAAATAAGCAATGTTTCGTCTGAGAAGGCTACACTAAATTGGTTACCTCCAGCTGAAGATGGAGGTTCTCCAGTCAAATCTTATACAATTGAAAAGAGAGAAACAAGTCGTCTTCTCTGGACTTTAGTTGCTGAAAATGTTCCAAGCTGCAGATTTATTGCAAGCAAACTTATACAGGGAAATGAATACATCTTCCGTGTCTCAGCTGTAAATCAATATGGCATTGGTGATCCAGTACAGTCAGAACCAGTTAAAATGGTGGACAGTTTTGGTAAAAAAAATTTTTAATACTGAGCATTATATGACTTCTATTTTTGCCTTATTAGAATAACAAACTTCATTTGTGATATTTCTTTCTTAGGTCCCCCTGGCCCACCTTCAAAGCCTGAGATTACTAATGTTACCAAAAATACCATTACTGTTGGGTGGACGAGGCCAGTTGTTGATGGCGGTAGTGAAATAACAGGATACATCTTAGAACGTAAAGAAAGGAAAGGCCTCAGATGGGTTAGAGCAACAAAGAAACCGATATCTGATCTCCGACACAAAGTGACAGGACTGAATGAAGGAACTGAGTATGAATTCCGTGTCAGTGCAGAAAATAAGGCTGGCATTGGACCTCCAAGTGAACCATCACAACCAGTATTAACAAAGGATGTAGCATGTAAGTATTAAAGTTACAAAACACCTTTCTCATATTTGTTACATGTAAATTATACTTTGACAACAGACATCCTTAATGTTTCAGTACTTAATACTAATTTCATTACATTATTTTCTTTCAATTTACACAGATGTACCTGGACCACCTTCTAACCCAAGAGTGGTTGACACAACAAAAACTACAGCTAGCCTGACTTGGGGGAAACCACATTATGATGGTGGCCTTGACATTATTGGCTATATAGTTGAACATAAGAAAGAAGGCGATGAGAATTGGATAAAAGACACAACAGGCACTGCGCTCAGAATAACTGAATTTGTTGTTGCTAACCTTCAGTCAGGAGAAAAATACAACTTCAGAATTAGTGCAGTCAATGCAGAAGGTGTTGGTGAGCCTGCACAAGTAGAAGGTCTTATTGAAATTAAGGAACGTGAAGTCGCTCCTGATTTTGAGTTGGATGCTGAACTGAGAAGAACTCTTGTTGTCAGAGCTGGAGTAACCATTCGCATCTTTGTACCAATCAAGGGACGTCCAACGCCTGATGTTACATGGCTGAAAGGAGACATCCCAGTTAAAGGCCGAGCAACTGTAGAAACCACAGATTCATACACATTCTTGCTCATCCCAGACTGCACACGATATGATGCTGGAAAATACACAATGTGTCTTGAAAATATTGCTGGCAAAAAGAGTGGTTTTGTAAATGTGAGGGTTTTAGATTCACCAGGACCACCTATCAATCTCAAAGCCAGAGAAGTAACAAAAGACAGTGTTACCATACAATGGGATATGCCGATGATTGATGGCGGCTCACGGATAACCAATTATGTTGTAGAGAAACGAGAATCAACCCGGAAGGCATACTCTACTGTCACAACCAATTGCCAGAAGTGTTCACTCAGAGTTGTCAATTTGTCAGAAGGATGTGAGTACTACTTCAGAGTAATGGCTGAGAATGAATACGGCATAGGTGAACCAGCTGAGACTTCAGATCCTATAAGAGCATCTGAAGCCCCATCACCTCCTGAACGCCTACACATTATGGATATAACCAAGCACACTGTTAGCCTGTCTTGGCCAAAACCAGAACATGATGGTGGTAGCAAAATTATAGGATATATACTTGAGGCACAGAAGAAAGATTCTGAAAAATGGATGTCTTTGGCAACTGTAAAGACACTAGATTATGTTGCAAAGAATCTTAGTGAAAATGAAGAATATACATTCCGTGTAATGGCAGTAAATGCTGTTGGAAGGAGTGATCCACGAGAAAGCAGACCAGTTATTGTGAAAGAACAAACTATGCTTCCAGAATTTGACTTGCGTGGCATTTACCAGAAGCTTGTGATTGCAAAGGCAGGTGATAATATAAAAATTGACATCCCTGTCCTTGGTCGACCCAAACCAACAGTCACTTGGAATAGAGATGGCCAACCTTTGAAGCAGACGCAGAGAATAAATGTGGAGAGTACAGCAAATTCAACTATACTTAACATCAATGAATGCACAAGAAATGACAGTAGCAAGTTCACGCTGACTGCTAAAAATATAGTTGGTGAGGTTAGTGACACCATCACTGTTCAAGTTCATGACATTCCAGGACCCCCCAAAGGACCAATTAAATTTGATGAAATTTCATCTGATTTCATATTGCTGTCATGGGAGCCTCCTGAAAATGATGGTGGAGTGCCAATAAGCAATTACATTGTAGAAATGCGTGAGACCAACAGTACTTCATGGGTAGAGCTAGCCGCCACTGTAATACGTACAACGTTTAAAGCACCTCACCTTACAACTGGAACTGAATATCAGTTCCGAGTCAAAGCTCAGAACAGGTATGGTGTTGGTCCTGCAATTTCTTCAGAGGCTGTTGTTGCAGCTTTCCCATTCAAGGTGCCAGGACCACCTGGAACTCCTCAAGTTATTGCTGTTAGTAAGGATTCAATGACAATCACCTGGAATGACCCTGTTTCTGATGGTGGAAGTCCAATTTTTGGATACCACATTGAAAGAAAAGAAAGAAATAGTATACTTTGGCAAACTGTAAGTAAGGCATTGGTTGTAGGCACCACATTTAAATCAACCGGACTCACAGATGGTATTGCATATGAATTCCGTGTGATCGCAGAAAACCTGGCTGGCAAAGGTAAGCCAAGCAAACCGTCAGAACCAGTGTATGCATTGGATCCCATTGATCCTCCTGGTAAACCAGTTCCACTTAACATTACAAGAAATTCTGTGACACTCACCTGGACAAAACCAGAATTTGATGGAGGCTTCAAAATAACTGGTTACACAGTCGAAAAGAGGGATCTACCTAGTGGCCGCTGGCTTAAGGCAAACTTTAGTAATGTCCTGGAGACTGTCTTTACTGTCAGCGGTCTTAATGAAGGTGACAAGTATGAGTTCCGTGTATTAGCTCGTAATGCTGCTGGTTCAATAAGCAAACCATCTGAACCCACTGACGCAATCATATGCAGAGATGACATTGAAGAACCCAGAATAATGGTTGATGCTAAATTCAAGAGTCTTGTACTATTGAAAGCAGGTGAAATGTTCAAACTTGAAGCAGATGTTAGAGGACAACCACCACCAACCATGGTCTGGACAAAAGATGGAAATGAACTTGAAGAAACCGGAAAAGTAGAAGTAAAGATGTCAGATTTCTCTACTGTTCTAATTCACAAAGACAGCATAAGAAGAGATGGTGGTGCATATACGCTTACTGCAACCAATCCTGGAGGAACAGCGAAGCATGTTTTTAACGTAAAGATTTTGGATAGACCTGGACCTCCTGAAGCGCCTATCGTAGTTTCAGATGTCACAGCAGAAAAATGTGTGATATCATGGTTGCCGCCAACAGATGATGGTGGTGCAAAGATTGACCACTACGTAGTTGAAAAACGTGAAACCAGTAGACTTGCATGGACTAATGTGGCCACAGATGTTCAACTAACCAAATTAAAGATAACCAAACTTCTGCAAGGGAATGAATATATTTTCCGTGTTATGGCAGTAAATAAATATGGGGTTGGGGAACCGTTAGAGTCTGATCCTGTTGTTGCTGCCAATCCATTTGTCCCACCTAGCCCGCCTAAGAATCCCATAGTTACAGCTATTACAAAAGATTCAATGGTGGTTTGTTGGGAGCATCCTGATTCTGATGGTGGAAGTGAAATTACTAACTACATTATTGAGCGGCGTGACAAGACAGGAATGCGCTGGGTTAAATGCAACAAAAGAATAGTCACTGACTTACGATACAAAGTTGGAAAACTCACAGAAGGACATGAATATGAATACAGAATCATGGCTGAAAATGCTGCTGGTATAAGCCAACCCAGTTCTTCTAGTCCATACTACAAAGCAATGGACACTGTGTTCAAACCTGGACCACCAGGTAACCCTAGAGTGCTAGATACTAGCAGATCTTCAATCACTATTGCATGGAATAAACCTATTTATGATGGCGGCTCAGAAATTACAGGTTACATGGTTGAAACAAGCCTCCCTGAAGAGGATGAATGGACAGTTGTAACACCACAGAGTGGACTCCAGGCCACATCTTTCACAATCACTAATCTGAAAGAAAACCAAGAGTACAAAGTTCGTATATATGCTATCAACTCCGAAGGTATTGGAGAACCTGCACAAATTCCTGGAACAGCTAAAGCTGAAGAAAGGTTATTGCCTCCTGAAATAGAGCTTGATGCAGACTTGCGCAAAGTGGTATCCATAAGAGCTTGTTGCACTTTGAGATTATTTGTCACAATTAGAGGAAGACCAACACCTGAGATTAAATGGGCAAGGGAAGATGGGGAATCCTTGGATAGAGCTTCAATTGAAAATACAAGCTCATACTCTCTCCTTATCATTCCAAATGTGAATAGATTTGACAGTGGTAAATATATCATAACAGTTGAGAACAGTGGCGGCAGCAAATCTGCTTTTGTCAATGTTAGAGTGCTGGATACCCCAGGAGCACCACAGAATCTTAAAGTTAAGGAAGTTTCTAAAGAATCAGTTACAATCACTTGGGAACCCCCACTCATTGATGGTGGCTCCAAAATTAAGAATTACATTGTGGAGAAAAGAGAATCAACAAGAAAAGCATACTCTACAGTGATTGCCAACTGTCATAAAACAACCTGGAAGATAGACCACTTGCAAGAAGGTTGCAACTATTACTTCCGCGTCCTGGCTGAAAATGAGTATGGAATAGGTCTTCCTGTTGAGACACCTGATGCAATTAAAGTATCAGAAAGACCACTACCACCAGGCAAAGTGACTCTTGTTGATGTGACAAGAAACAGTGCAGTTTTGTCATGGGAGAAGCCAGAGCATGACGGAGGCAGTAGAATTTTAGGATACATAGTGGAAATGCAAACTAAAGGCAGTGATAAGTGGACAACATGTGCTACAGTGAAAATAACTGAAGCCACCATCACAGGATTGACACAAGGTGAAGAGTATATATTCCGGGTATCAGCACAAAATGAGAAAGGTGTCAGTGATCCCCGACAGCTCGGGGTCCCTGTAGTTGCAAAAGATCTGGTAATTGCTCCTACTTTAAAGCTTCTATTTACCACATTCAGCGTCCTAGCAGGAGAAGACTTGAAAGTCGATGTACCATTTATTGCACGCCCAAAACCAACTATATCTTGGCTGAAAGATAATCAGCCATTAAAACAAACAACAAGGATAAATGCTGAGACCAAAGACAGTAGAGCAGTTCTGATGATCAAGGAGGCCTGTCGTGACGATGTGGGTCAGTACAACATAAAACTTACAAATGCAGCAGGGGAAGCATCTGAAAATCTGAGCATTGTTGTTTTGGACAAGCCTGGGCCTCCAATTGGGCCAGTTAAAATTGATGAGGTTACTGCAGATAGTATCATTATATCCTGGAATCCACCAGAATATGATGGCGGTTGTCAAATCAGCAATTATATCGTTGAGAAAAGAGACACTTCAACCATTGTCTGGCAGATTGTTTCTGCTACTGTTGCCCGAACAACAATTAAAGCTGCTCGCTTAAAGACTGGTACTGAATATCAGTTCAGAATTGCAGCTGAGAATAGATATGGAAAGAGCAGTTACTTGACTTCTGAATCTGTTGTGGCACAATATCCTTATAAGCCACCTGGCCCACCTGGTACTCCTTTCATAACAAATATTACAAAGGATAGCATGGTGGTGCAATGGAATGAACCAGTCAATGATGGTGGCAGCAGGGTTCTAGGTTACCATCTTGAACGCAAAGAAAGAAATAGCATTTTATGGATGAAACTGAACAAGACAATTATTTCTGATACAAAATTAAAGTCTACAAATCTTGAAGAAGGCATTGAATATGAATACAGAGTTTATGCTGAGAACATTGTTGGTATTGGCAAACCAAGCAAAGTGTCTGAATGTGTCGCAGCTAGAGATCCTTGTGATCCTCCAGGTCGCCCTGAAGCTATAATTGTCACTAGAAATTCTGTGACACTACAGTGGACCAAACCTGAATATGACGGAGGCAGCAAAATCACTGGCTACATTGTTGAAAAGAAAGAACTTCCTGATGGTCGTTGGATGAAAGCCAGCTTTACAAATGTCATCGACACTCAGTTTGCTGTCACTGGCTTAGTTGAAGACCAACGATATGAGTTCAGGGTAATTGCTAGAAATGCAGCTGGTGTATTCAGTGAACCATCTGAATCCACTGGTCCAATTACTGTTCGTGATGAAGTAGAACCACCTCGAATTAGCATGGATTCACAATATAAGGAGGGTATTGTCATACATGCAGCTGAAACATTCAAAATTGAAGCTGATGTTTATGGAAAACCAATACCTACAATCCAATGGATGAAAGGAGACCAAGAACTTGAAAATACAGCTAGGCTTGAAATTAAAAGTACAGATTTTAATACACTTTTGACTGTCAAGGAATCTATTCGTATAGATAGTGGCCACTACACCCTGTTGGTAAAGAATGTAGCTGGTGAAAAGTCTGCTGTTATTAATGTGAAGGTACTAGACAGACCAGGACCCCCTGAAGGACCAATTGTTGTTAGTGGAGTAACTGCTGAGAAATGTACGCTGACCTGGAAGCCACCAAAACATGATGGCGGTAGTGATGTGTCACATTACATTGTTGAAAGGAGAGAAACTAGTCGTTTGGTCTGGACTTTAGTTGACGCTAATGTGCAAACTCCAAGTTGCAAAGTTACCAAGCTTCTGGAAGGAAATGAATACATCTTCCGTGTTATGGGTGTAAACAAATATGGTGTAGGTGAGCCACTTGAATCAGATCCTGTATTAGCAAAGAATCCATTTGTGCGCCCTGATCCACCAAAGACACCTGAGGTTACTGCGATCACAAAGGATTCAATGGTAGTTGTATGGGGAAGACCTGCATCTGATGGTGGTAGTGAAATTCAGGGTTATATTTTGGAAAAACGTGACAAGGAGGGCATTAGATGGACAAGGTGTAACAAACGGCTGGTCAGTGAATTACGTTATAGGACAACTGGACTTATAGAAAACCATAATTATGAATTTAGGGTATCTGCTGAAAATGCTGCTGGTATCAGTGAACCAAGTCCATGTTCCACTTTCTACATGGCATCTGACCCCATCTACAAACCCGGACCACCCAACAATCCGAAGGTAACTGACTTTACAAGATCTTCTGTCTTCCTTTCATGGGGTAAACCCATTTATGATGGAGGATGTGAAATTCAAGGATACCTTGTGGAGATGTGTGATATAAGCACTGATGAATGGATAATGTGCACAGCAGCAAGTGGCATTAAGCAGACCCACTATGAAGTGGCTAAATTGCAGGAAAAGCATGAATACAAGTTCCGCGTCTGTGCTATCAATAAAGCTGGAGTTGGTGAACATGCTGACTTTCCTGGTACTGTTCTTTTGGAAGATAAGTTAGAAGCTCCAGACCTTGACCTTGATGCTGATTTGAGGAAGGTTATTAATGTCAGAGCAAGTTGTTCTTTGAGATTATTTGTTCCTATCAGAGGGCGCCCTGCTCCAGAAGTGAAATGGACCAAGGCAGATGGTGAAATAAGAGACACTGCACAGATTGAAATTTCTGAAAGTTACACGTTGCTTGTAATTGACAATGTTAACAGAAATGACTCTGGCAAATATATGTTAACTTTGGAAAATAGTAGCGGAACAAAATCTGCATTTGTTACTGTGAGAGTCCTTGATACACCAGGCCCACCAGTTAATCTCAAAGTAAGGGATGTAACTAAAGATAGTGTCACCTTATCCTGGGAATATCCTCTCTTGGATGGTGGTGCTAAAATTAAGAACTTCATTGTAGAAAAACGTGAATCTACAAGAAAAGCCTACTCAGCTGTTATCACAAACTGCCACAAGACCTCTTTTAAGATAGAACAACTCCAGGAAGGTTGCAATTATTATTTTAGAGTAACTGCTGAAAACGAGCATGGAATTGGAGTACCTGCAGAAACTGTTGACCCAGTTAAAGTATCTGAGGTACCACAGCCTCCAGGAAAAATAACATTGGTTGATGTGACAAGAAAATCTGTGTCCCTTACCTGGGAGAAACCGGAACATGATGGTGGTAGCAGAATTATCCAGTATATTGTAGAAATGCAGAGTAAAGGTAGCGAAAAATGGTTGGCATGTGCACATGTAAAAACACTTGAGGCAACAATCCAAAACCTAACCCAAGGAGAGGAGTATCTGTTCAGAGTTATAGCAGTGAATGAAAAAGGAAAGAGTGACCCAAGAACCCTTGCAGTACCTGTGATTGCTAAAGATCTTGTGATTGAACCAGATGTCAAACCAGCATTTAGTAGTTACAGTGTACAGGTTGGACAGGACTTAAAAATTGAGATCCCTATAGCTGGATGTCCTAAACCAACTATTACTTGGACAAAGGATGGTCAACCACTCAAGCAGACAACTCGAGTTAATGTGTTTGATTCTGGCAGTGCTACAATCCTAACCATCAAGGAATCAATGAGAGATGATCACGGATTGTACGGTATCAACGTGGCAAATGCTGTTGGACAAAAGACAGCAACTATTGAAATAATAACACTTGATAAACCAGGACCACCAAAAGGCCCTGTAAGGTTTGATGAAGTTAGTGCTGAAAGCATTACAATTTCGTGGGATCCGCCAAGCTTTACTGGTGGCTGTCAAATAACTAATTATGTAGTTGAGAAAAGAGATACAACTACTATAAACTGGGAAATTGTTTCAGCTACAGTTGCAAGAACAAGTCTGAAGATAACCAAACTTAAAACGGGAGCAGAATATCAATTTAGGATATTTGCTGAAAACAGATATGGTAGAAGTTTTGCTTTGGATTCTCAGGCAACTATAGCCCAGTATCCATTTAAAGAGCCTGGCCCGCCTGGTACACCATTCGTTGCGGCTGTTACTAAAGACAGCATGGACGTGCAGTGGCACGAACCAATTAATGATGGTGGAAGCAAAGTCTTAGGATATCATCTTGAGCGCAAAGAAAGAAACAGCATTCTTTGGACAAAAATTAACAGAACTATTATACCAGACACAAGGTTTAAAACTACAGGACTCGAAGAAGGCATTGAATATGAATTCAGAGTGTATGCTGAAAATATTGTTGGTATTGGAAAGCCAAGCAAGGTGTCTGAATGCTACTTTGCACGAGATCCATGTGATCCTCCAGGTTGTCCAGAAGCCATCATTATAACCAGAAATTCAATAACACTTCAATGGACAAAGCCTGTGTATGATGGTGGCAGTATCATAACTGGATATTTAGTGGAGAAGCGTGACTTACCTGAGGGTCGCTGGATGAAAGCAAGCTTTACAAATGTCATTGAGACTCAATTCACTGTAACTGGCCTCACTGAAGACGAAAGGTATGAGTTTAGGGTTATTGCTAAGAATGCTGCAGGAACAATTAGCAAACCATCTGACAGCACTGGACCAATTGTTGCAAAGGATGAAGTTGAACCACCCAGACTAGCTATTGATCCAAAATACAGAGAAACAATAGTGGTGAACGCAGGTGATACATTCAAGTTGGATGCCGATGTTCATGGCAAACCGCTACCCATTATCCAGTGGTTCAAAGGTGACAAAGAAGTTGAAGAATCAGCAAGGCTTGAGATTAAAAATACAGATTTCAAAGCTTTACTTCTCGTTAAGGATGCAATTAGAGTGGATGGTGGGCAGTACATTCTTCAGGCTTCTAATGTGGCAGGTACAAAATCTGTTCCTATTACTGTAAAAGTCTTGGACAGACCAGGACCTCCATTAGGCCCTATCCGAGTTACTGGTGTCACTGCTGAGAAGTGTTCATTATCTTGGAACCCACCAGAACATGATGGTGGAAGTGCAATCTTACACTATATTATTGAGAAAAGAGAAACTAGTCGCCTTGCTTGGACAGTTGTGGCACCAGAAGTTCAAGCTACTGTGCACAAAGTTACCAAACTTTTAGAAGGTAATGAATATATCTTCCGTATAATGGCTGTGAACAAGTTTGGTGTTGGGGAACCCTTGGAGTCTGTACCCGTGTTAATGAAGAGTCCATTTACACCTCCTGGTCCACCAAAATCTTTGGAAATAGCCAATGTTGCAAAAGACTCCATGACTGTTTGCTGGAGTAGACCAGATAGCGATGGCGGTAGTGAAATTACAGGTTACATTGTAGAGAAGAGGGACAGGTCTGGCATCAGATGGACGAAATGCAACAAGCATAGAGTAACAGATTTGCGTTTTAGAGTCACAGGACTCACAGAAGAGCATGAATATGAATTTAGGGTATTAGCTGAAAACGTGGCTGGAATTGGTGAACCAAGTCAGCCAACAAATTTCTACAAAGCATGTGATCCTGTTTATAAACCTGGGCCACCAGCAAATCCACACGTTGTAGATACTACAAAAAATTCTGTAGTGCTTGTTTGGGGAAAACCAATTTATGATGGTGGCTGTGACATTCAAGGTTATATAGTAGAAATTCGTAAAGCAGATGAGGAAGACTGGACAATATGCACACCACAAACTGGTCTACAGGTCACCCGCTTTGAAATTGGGAAACTTACTGAAAATCAGGAATATAACATGCGTGTATGTGCCATCAACAAGGTTGGAGTTGGTGAACCAGCAACAGTAGCTGGTACAGTTAAACCAGAAGATAAACTTGAAGCACCTGAAATTGAACTTTCAGCTGATTTAAGAAAAGGAATCACAGTTAGAGCTGGTGGTACTGCCAGAATCTTTACACCATTCAAAGGAAGACCATCCCCTGAGATCAACTGGTCAAAGGACGAAGGAGAACTAACTGAAAAGTGTCAAGTAGAAAAGAGTTTAAGCTTTACTCAACTAACAATAGACAACTGTGACAGAAATGATGCTGGAAAGTATATTTTGACTTTGGTGAATAGCAGTGGTACGAAGTCTGCATTTGTTACAGTAAAAGTTCTTGACACTCCTGGAGCTCCACAAAACTTAACTGTGAAGGATATAAGGAAAGAATCAGTTACACTACACTGGGAACCACCTCTTATTGATGGTGGTGCAAAAGTTAAAAACTACGTCATCGATAAGCGTGAATCAACCAGAAAAGCGTATGCTAATATAACTGCTAAATGTAACAAGTGCAGCTTCAAAGTTGAGAATCTCACTGAAGGAGCAATTTATTACTTCCGTGTGATGGCAGAGAATGAATATGGTATTGGTATACCTGTTGAGATGGTGGATGCTGTAAAGGCTTCTGAGCCACCTTTAGCACCAGGAAAAATCACCCTTGTTGATGTCACCCAAAAGAGTGTGTCTCTAACTTGGGAGAAACCCGAACATGATGGAGGTAGCAGAATTATGGGATACTTGGTGGAAATGCAACCTAAAGGATCTGAGCATTGGGGTGTAATTACCCAATCCAAAACGTGTGATGCATTAGTTTCTGGTCTCAGTTCAGGACACGAGTATCTCTTCCGTGTGATTGCTTTCAATGAGAAAGGAAAAAGTGATCCTCGAACCTTGGCTGTACCAGTGATAGCTAAAGATCAAAGTATTGCACCTGCTTTCAAACTCATGTTCAACACGTACAGTGTCCAAGCTGGGGAGAGCCTTAAAGTTGAAGTTCCATTTATTGGTTGTCCCAAACCTAAGATTATATGGATGAAAGATGGCCAGACACTAAAACAGACAACAAGAATTAATGTGGAGGATGCAGCAACAGCAACAATAATTCATATTAAAGAAAGTCAAAGAGATGACCATGGGAAGTATTCTGTAAGTGCTACAAACAGTGCTGGGAAGGTAACAGAAGAGATTGGCATCATTGTGCTTGATAAGCCAGGTCCTCCAGTTGGACCAGTCCGATTTGATGAAGTCAGTGCTAATTTTGTTGTAATGTCATGGAATCCACCAGAATATACTGGAGGCTGTCAAATTAACAACTATATTGTTCAGAAACGCGACACAACTACCACTGATTGGCAGCTGGTGTCTGCAACTGTAGCAAGGACAACTATTAAAGTTACTAAACTTACCACAGGATCTGAATATCAATTCAAAATCTTTGCTGAAAATAGATATGGGAAGAGTTCATCTTTAGATTCTTCAGCAGTCATCGCACAATACCCATACAAACAACCTGGGCCCCCAGGCACTCCATTTGTGACAGCTGCTACAAAGGATTCCATGTATGTGCAGTGGAATGAGCCAGTGATTGATGGTGGAAGTAGAATTTTAGGTTATCATCTTGAACGCAAAGAAAGAAATAGCATTTTGTGGACTAAACTGAATAAAACAATAATTCAAGATACCCACTACAAATGTAATAATCTCGAAGAAGGTATTGAGTATGAGTTCAGAGTTTATGCAGAGAATATTGTTGGCATTGGTAAAACTAGCAAGGTTTCTGAGTGTTACGTAGCCCGTGATCCTTGTGATCCTCCTGGCCGTCCTGAAGCTGTTGTTATCACAAGAAATTATGTTACTCTACAATGGAAAAAACCTCAGTATGATGGTGGTAGCAAAATTACAGGATACGTGATAGAAAAGAAAGAACTTCCTGAAGGTCGCTGGATGAAAGCTAGTTTTACGAATGTAATCGACACTGAATTTACTGCTACTGGATTAACTGAAAATGCAAGATACGAATTTAGAGTAATTGCAAGAAATGCAGCTGGTACTTTCAGTGAACCATCTGAAAGCACTGGACCAATTACAGCAAGAGATGAAATTGAAGCTCCATCAGCTTCCATGGATCCTAAATACAAAGATGTAATTGTTGTTAATGCAGGAGACAGCTTTGTACTTGAGGCTGACATCCATGGTAAACCAGTACCTGATGTAACATGGATAAAAGATGGCAAAGATATTGAAGCAAATGTTGCCAGAATGGAAACTAAAACTACCATTCAGACAACTAGTTTAACTGTCAAGGATTGTATAAGAATTGATGGAGGACACTACGTGCTTAAGCTCAGTAATGTAGGTGGAACAAAATCTATTCCAATTACTGTTAAGGTCCTTGATAGGCCTGGCCCTCCTGATGGTGTTTTGACAGTTTCTGGTGTAACTGCAGAAAAGTGCTACTTGGCTTGGAATCCTCCTTCTCAGGATGGTGGTGCCAGTATCTCTCATTACATAATAGAAAAGAGAGAAACATCACGACTTTCATGGACACAGGTAGCATCTGATGTGCAAGCTATTAGTCACAAAGTAACCAAACTTCTTACAGGTAATGAGTATATATTCCGTGTAATGGCAGTAAATAAATATGGAATTGGTGAACCAGTGGAATCTGACGCAGTTGTGGCTAAAAACCCATTCCATACACCAAGTGCACCAACAGTACCTGAGGTTACAGCTATTACTAAAGATTCCATGGTTGTGACATGGGGACGTCCTGATGATGATGGTGGCACTGAAATTGAAGGATATATACTGGAGAAACGCGACAAAGATGGAATCAGATGGACCAGGTGCAATAAAAAGAGGTTGACTGATTTAAGATTTAGAGTTACCGGTTTAACAGAAGGTCATTTCTATGAATTCCGTGTGTCTGCTGAAAATGCTGCTGGTGTAGGTAACCCAAGTGATTCATCCATTTTCTATAGAGCTTATGATGTAATATACGTTCCTGGGCCACCTAGCAATCCAAAGGTGGTAGACACAACAAGATCTACAGTAGCACTTACCTGGGGCAAACCCATTTATGATGGTGGAGCTAAAATTAAGGGATATGCTATAGAAGTGAAAGAATCAAACACTGACAACTGGATCACATGCACGCCCCCCATGGGTGTGCAGGTAACACATTTCACAATAGAAGACTTGAAGGAAAATACTGAGCATAACATTCGCATCTGTGCCATTAATTCAGAAGGAGTAGGAGAACCTGCCAATGTTTCTGGGACAGTAATTCCAGTTGATAAACTTGAGCCACCAGAAATTGAGCTAGATGCTAATCTCAGAAAGATTGTGTCCGTACATGCTGGTGGTACTTTGAGGCTATTTGTTCCTATTAAAGGCAGACCAGAGCCTGAAGTAAAATGGGAAAAAGCTGAAGGAGCATTAAGTGAGCGAGCCCAGATTGAAGTTACAAGTTCTTACACCATGCTGGTCATAGATAATGTTAACAGATTCCACAGTGGCAAGTATAATTTGACTTTGGAAAACAACAGTGGTACTAAATCTGCTTTTGTTAATGTCAGAGTACTTGACTCGCCAAGTGCACCTGTGAACTTGCACATAAAAGAAGTGAAGAAAGATTCAGTGACTGTATCATGGGAGCCACCTCTTATTGATGGTGGAGCCAAGATCACTAATTACATTGTTGAAAAACGTGAGTCAACAAGAAAGGCTTACGCGGCTGTTACCAACAATTGTACGAAAAACACCTTCAAAATTGAATCACTTCAAGAAGGTGGTATATATTTCTTCCGTGTAATGGCAGTTAATGAGTATGGAATTGGCTTACCAGCAGAGACCACTGAGCCCACTAAAGCATCTGAAGTACCCTTACCTCCTGGTAAAGTGACATTGGTAGATATAACACGCAATAGTGCAACACTTACCTGGGAGAAACCTGAACATGATGGAGGTAGTAAAATAACTTCCTACATTGTTCAAATGCAGACAAAAGGAAGTGAAAAATGGATTTCATGTGCCCAAGTTAAAACATTAGAGGCAATAGTGAAAGGTCTAACTTCAGGTGAGGAATACACCTTTGGCGTAATAGCTGTGAATGAGAAAGGAAAGAGTGACATAAGACAGTTGGGAGTACCAGTGGTTGCAAAAGATATCGAAATAGAGCCATCTGCTGAGCTTCTTTTCAATAGTTTTAGTGTAAAGGCTGGTGATGACCTCAAGATTGATGTACTATTTAGAGGAAGACCTTTACCAACTGTGACATGGAAGAAAAATGGTGAGCCTTTAAAACAGACAACACGAATAAATGTTCAGACATCAAAAACATCAACATTGCTTACCATCAAGGAAGCAATAAAGGAAGATGTTGGAAAATATGAAGTAACATTTTCTAATAATATAGGATCAAAAACTTTCTTAATTACTGTTATTGTTCTTGACAAACCTGGACCACCTAATTCCATTCATATTGATGAAGTCAGTTCTGATTTTATAACTCTATCTTGGAATGCACCAGAGTACGATGGTGGCTGCCAAATTAACAACTACATTGTCGAAAAGAGAGATACCACTACAACTGTATGGGAAACAGTTTCTGCTACTGTTGCGAGAACATCAGTTAAAGTCATACACCTTATAGCAAAATGCGAATACCAGTTCCGTGTCTATGCAGAAAATCGATATGGCAAGAGCCACTACATTGAATCCCCTGCTGTTGTTGCAGAGTATCCATTTAAGCCACCTGGTCCTCCTGCAACTCCTATTGTTGCCCATGCTACCAAAGGTTATATGATTGTAAAATGGAATGAACCAGTTGTTGATGGAGGTTCCAAGATTATTGGCTACCATCTTGAATGCAAAGAAAGAAGCAGTATCTTATGGACAAAGATGAATCGAGGTCCTATAGTTGACACAAAAATGAAAGTAACTGGCCTTGAAGAAGGTCTGGTTTACGAATATCGTGTGTATGCTGAAAACATTGCTGGTATTGGTAGGCACAGTAAGGTTTCTGAGCCTGCTGCAGCAAGGGACCCATGTGATCCTCCTGGACAACCTGAAGTAACATATATTACTAGAACCTCTGTTTCATTATCATGGACCAAGCCTGAATATGATGGCGGTGCTAAAGTAATTGGTTATATTATTGAATCTA
This sequence comes from Chiloscyllium plagiosum, assembly GCF_004010195.1. Taxonomy (NCBI): domain Eukaryota; kingdom Metazoa; phylum Chordata; class Chondrichthyes; order Orectolobiformes; family Hemiscylliidae; genus Chiloscyllium; species Chiloscyllium plagiosum. The sequence continues at coordinate 43,051,450 of NC_057716.1, forward strand.
GAGAACTACCTGATGGACGCTGGCTTAAGTGTAATTTTACTAATGTCCAAGAAACATATTTTGATGTTACTGGTCTAACGGAAGATCAGCGTTATGAGTTCCATATTATTGCAAAGAATGCTGCAGGATTATTCAGTGAACCGTCTGAATCAACAGGACCTATTACTGTTAAGGATGATATGGAAGCCCCAAGAATTATGATGGATGCCAGATTTAGAGAGATTGTTATCAAAGCAGGTGAGACTATCAAAGTTGCTGTAGATATTGCAGGTCGCCCTCATCCAGTGATATCGTGGACAAAAGATGGCAAAGAGCTCGAAGGTCAAGCTAGAGTTGAAATCCAATCAACCAACAATAGCACTGCAATTACCATTAAGGACTGTGTTAGACGAGATTCAGGACAATATGTTATAACATTACAGAATGTTGCAGGAACAAGATCTCAAGCTATTAACTGCAAGGTACTTGATAGACCAGGCCCACCTGCTGGTCCTTTGGAAATAAGTGGCCGTACCGCAGAAAAGTGTTCATTGTCATGGGGACCTCCTCAAGAGAATGGAGGAGCAGAAGTTGATCACTATATTGTCGAAAAGCGTGAAACAAGTCGTCTTGCTTGGACTTGTGTAACAGAAAACTTACCAACAACATCTTGTAAAGTGACTAAACTGCTTAAAGGCAATGAGTATGTTTTCAGAGTAATGGGAGTGAACAAGTATGGAGTTGGTGAAGCTTTAGAGAGTGAACCTGTCAAAGCTATTGATCCATTCACAATTCCTAGTGCACCAAAATCTATAGAAATAACCAATGTCACAAAAGATTCTATGACTATCTGCTGGGAAAGACCTGACAGTGATGGTGGAAATCCAATTGCTGGGTATATAATTGAGAAACGAGAAAAGAATGGTTTACGTTGGGTTCGAGTTACTAAGAAACCTGTGTACGATCTAAGAGTAAAAGCAACAGGGCTCCGTGAAGGTGCTGATTATGAATATCGGGTACATGCAGAAAATGCTGCTGGTGTAGGTCCTCCAAGTGAACCATCAGCCTTTGTCCGTGCTGAAGATCCAGTTTTCAAACCTTCTCCTCCATCCAAACCAAAAATTATTGATTCAGCAAAGACAAGTATTACTGTTAGCTGGTCAAAGCCTCTGTTCGATGGTGGAGCACCAGTCACTGGATACAATGTAGAATATAAGAAGTCTGAAGACACTGAATGGACAACAGCAATTCAGAATTTGAGAGGCACAGAATATACAGTGCTCGGACTTGCACCTGGAGCAGAGTATGTTTTCTGTGTACGATCAATTAACAAAGTTGGTGTTAGTGATCAAAGTGAAATATCTGACCCACAGTTTGCAAAAGAAAGAGAAGAGGAACCTGCATTTGAAATTGATAATGAAATGCGCAAAACTTTAATTGTCAAAGCTGGAAGTTCCTTTACATTACCTGTAGCTTTTAGAGGAAAACCTGTGCCCAATGTTATGTGGAGCAAACCAGATGTGGACCTCCGTGTAAGAGGATGTATTGATACTACTGATTCAAGTACCTCTCTAACAATCGAAAAAGCAACAAGAAATGATGCTGGCAAATATACTGTAACATTGCAGAACATTTTGGCTACTGCCACACTCACACTAGCTGTCAAGATTCTGGATTCACCTGGACCTCCTGGCCCTATTATTATAAGAGAAGTTACTAAGGAATCTGTAACACTGGCCTGGGATGTCCCAGAAAATGAAGGTGGTGCTCCAGTGAAGAATTATCACGTAGAGAAGCGTGAAGCTAGTAAGAAGGCATGGGTCACCGTAACGAACAACTGTCAACGTCTCACCTACAAACTTAGCGACTTACAAGAAGGTGCCATTTACTATTTCCGTGTCCGAGGTGAAAATGAGTTTGGTGTTGGTGTAGCTGTTGAGAGCAAAGATGGTGTTAAAATAACAGGTAATTATCCATTTCTTACAACTTCTTAAGCTTTTTCATAATTAGTTATTGAATTGTAACACCTAAACATGTAGCATAACCTTAATGTTCACCCCATCTTTTAATACAACAAATCCTTTGCATTTTATTTTCTAATTAATTTGATCAGAGATGGTTTTACATAACTCTGGAGCAGATGGCACTTCAACCCAGGCCTCCTTGTCCAAGGCTAGGGATTCTGCACTGCAATACAAGAGGGAAAGCACTTATTTGGGCAACCAGTTTTGATTTGTATTACAGGAACATCTAAGACCAAAATACAAGTATTCTGTTTTTCTGTTTGTGCTCTCAGATTATTTCATGGTTTCAGAAAATTACAAAGAAAATCAAAGAAGCAAAATATAAAATAAAAATTAGGAAAAAACATTTTGTGTAAAGTATGATGTTAACAAGGTTCTCAGTTGAGGCATTGTGTGAAAGCAGTGGGAAAATGCATCTGACACTGACAGGCTAAAGAGTAACGTTTAATTTTATTTTGTTTTCAGAAAAGCCAAGTATGCCTGAACGACTTGGAGTTACAGGTGTCACCAAGAATAGTGTTTCACTTGCTTGGTCGAAACCAGAACATGACGGAGGCAGTAGGATCACAAATTATGTTGTAGAAGCTCTTGAAAAAGGTCAACAAAAGTGGATTAAATGTGCCATTGTGAAGACCACACAACATGTTATACATGGTTTGAAAGAAAATGTTGAGTACTACTTCAGAGTATCTGCTGAAAACCAAGCTGGTCTCAGTGATCCAAAGGAAATGCTTCTACCAGTAACAGTTAAAGAACAACTTGGTAATTTTTATTGATATTACAATCATGTCATTTTGTAATATGAGCCATTATAATTTAAATGTATACTGGAAATTTAAATCTGTGTATCTTTCTTCATTTAATAGTATTTAGAATTTATTCCATCAACCAAAATTGATATTTTTACTTTCAGAATCACCTGAAATCAACATGAAGAACTTTCCACACAATACTGTATATGTTAGAGCTGGATCCAACCTGAAATTTGAAATCCCAATATCAGGAAAGCCACAACCAAAAGTATCTTGGTCCAAAGATGGCATAGCTGTGAAGTCAACCCTGAGATTCAATACTGAAATGACTGCTGAAAGCATGATTGTGAACCTGAAAGAAAGTGTTGCAGGTGACGCAGGTCGATATGACATTACTGCTGCCAACTCCAGTGGAACAACAAAATCCTTTGTGATTATTGTCGTGCTTGACAGGCCTGGACCTCCAGTGGGTCCTGTAAATATTAGTGATGTTACTGAAAGTAGTGTAATACTGAGATGGCAACCACCAGCTTATGATGGTGGCAGTCAGGTAACAAATTATATTGTCCTGAAAAGAGAAACAAGCACTGCTGCTTGGTCAGAAGTGTCTGCTACTGCAGCCAGAAGTACAATCAAAGTTATGAAGCTGACTACTGGAGAGGAATACCAATTCCGCATCAAAGCTGAGAACCGCTTTGGAATCAGTGACCATATTGACTCCAAATGTGTTGTAGTCAAATTGCCATACAGTAAGTAATTTACTATGCAATAATATGAAATTTAGCAGAGCAAAGAAGATCATGATTATTGTTCATTTTATCTATTCAAACAGTTAACTGTATATTTATGGTATTTTACAGCAACACCTGGACCTCCATCAACTCCTTGGGTAACTAATGTCACCCGAGAGAGTATAACAGTGTGCTGGAATGAGCCAGTTTCTGATGGTGGCAACCAAGTGATTGGTTATCATGTGGAAATGAAAGACAGAAACAGCATTTTATGGCAGAAAATTAACAAGACCATTGTCCGTTCAACACACTTGAAGGTCACAAATATCAGTGCTGGACTTATCTATGAATTCCGTATATATGCAGAAAATGCTGCAGGTGTTGGGAAAGTCAGTCATCCTTCTGATCAAGTTCTTGCAATTGATCCATGTGGTATGAATTAAATTAATCCGTCATTGATTTTGATCAAATATAGAATTGCTTTATTGTTAGACTGCTCAAATATTTGCATTTATGACTAAATAATTACATTTAAACATAATTTGTTTTCTCAGAAATTCCAACAAATCTACGTGTAACAGATATTTCAAAGACTTCTGTAAGCCTCAGTTGGAAAAAACCAGCTTATGATGGTGGAAGCAAGGTCTCTGGCTACATTGTTGAAAGGCGTGATTTGCCAAATGGGCGATGGACAAAGGCCAGCTTTACAAATGTCATTGAGACTCAATTTACTGTCTCAGGTTTGACTCAAGATGCACAGTATGAATTCCGTGTATTTGCAAAGAATGCAATTGGTTCAATAAGTAATCCATCCGAAATTGTTGGACCCGTAACATGCCATGATACCTTTGGTAACTATTTCCTTCTGACAATAATACCTCCACATTTGAAGATTTTCCTTTGTGGTCAGCATGTCTAATGGTATCACTGTCAATCATTTGATTTGTAGGTGCACCTCAGGTTGACTTACCATTGGAGTATACAGATGTCGTCAAACTTAAGGCTGGTTCAGCTGTAAAGCTGAAGGTTGGAATCTCTGGCAAACCTGTGCCTTCCATTGACTGGTTTAAAAATAATAAAGAACTTGAGACAAGTTCTCAAGTCTTTTTGGAAAGCACAACTGACTCTACAGCAGTAATAATTAAGGATGCTACTCGGATCAACAGTGGAAACTATGAAATCAAGCTTAAAAATCCCATGGGCTCAGCATCAGCAACAATCAGACTGCTAATACTCGGTATGTTGGTGGACTGAGAACTGATTAGTTGAAGGCTTTTACTTCAGCTGGATGTTTTTTGCAAATTACTTGACATTTGTCTTCTGCTTTACAGACAAACCTGGACCCCCGATTGGCCCTATCCAATTCAAAACTGTTACAGCTGAGAAGATCACAATTATGTGGTCTGCTCCAACAGATGATGGTGGTGCACCAGTCACCCACTATATTGTTGAAAAACGTGAGACAAGTCGAGTTGTATGGTCTCTTATTTCAGAAACATTGGAACATAATATTATTACGGTGCGAAACATCATTAAAGGCAATGAATATGTCTTCCGTGTTCGGGGTGTCAATAAATATGGTGTCGGTGATCCATTGGAATCTGATCCTGTTATTGCTAAGAATGCATTTGGTAAGACAACCACACTATTTTTTTGCCCCATGAATGCTCTTCTTAATTGCTACATAAAGCATAACATTGAATCTTCTCTTTTCAATAGTTACACCTGGGCAGCCATCCAGGCCAGAGGCCACCATGATAACAAAAGAGACAATGACAGTCAATTGGAAGAGACCCACGATTGATGGTGGTAGCGAAATCAGTGGCTATATTTTGGAAAAACGTGAGAAAAAGAGTCTGAGATGGTTTAAGGTCATGAAGGAATCTATCCGAGACACCAGGCAAAAGGTTGCTGGCCTTACAGAAGGAAATGATTATCAGTACCGTGTGTGTGCTCTTAATGCAGCAGGAGCAGGCCCATTTTCTGATCCTTCTGACTTCTATAAAGCTGCTGATCCAATTGGTACGTAAAAGTAATGCGAAATTTGTTGAAATTATGTAAGCTTTATGTAACAGGCAACATTGTTTTATGTATTCATATGTTCAAATATTCATTTAATTTTCAGACCAACCTGGCCAACCAACTAAACTGAAGATTGTGGACAGTACTAAATCTTCCATTACTCTTGGCTGGACTAAACCTGTCTATGATGGAGGAAGTGCAATAACAAGCTATATGGTGGAAATGCGAGAAGCTGATGAAGAACAATGGGCAGTAGTTACTTCTAAGGGTGAAGTCAGAACCACAGAATATGTTGTATCGCATTTAAAACATGGCGTAGACTACTACTTCCGTGTCAGTGCTGTAAATGTTGCTGGACATGGAGAACCAATTGAAATGGTAGAACCTGTACAGGCTAAAGATATACTTGGTAAGTGTACAATATTTCAAATTCATTGAACCTATCTTTACAGCACATGTCATGGATATTTCCTAATATGTGTTTATTTAAACATTTATCTTCTGCAGAAGAGCCGGAGATCGATCTTGATGTTGTGCTCAAAACTTCTATAACAGCAAAATCAGGTGAAGATGTACAAATTCTGATACCTTTCAAAGGGCGTCCTACTCCAACTGTTACCTGGAGAAAGGGTGAGAAAAATATAAGTATGGAAGAAAGATATGTCATCCACAATACTGAATCATCTACAGTTCTCAATATTCCTGAGGTCCGGCGTGAAGATGCGGGCAAGTATGTTTTGACAATTGAAAATGGTGTTGGCGAACCCAAATCAACATTCATAACTGTGAAAGTCCTTGATTCTCCTGGACCTTGTCAGAAATTGCATATTAAGCATGTAACCAGAAGCACTGTCACATTAGTTTGGGAGCCACCTCTTAATAATGGTGGGGCTGAAGTTACCAATTATGTCATTGAAAAGAGAGATGCCACAAAGAGAGCCTGGTCCATTGTCACAAATAAATGTTCCAGCACAACTTTTAAGATTACTGACTTGTCAGAAAAGAACGCATTCTTTTTCCGAGTATTGGCCGAGAATGAAAATGGATTGGGAGAACCATGTGAGACATCAGAAGCAGTGAGAGCCACTGAAGTACCAGGACCAATCAAAGATCTTGCAATGCATGACTCAACAAAGTCTTCTGTTACACTAGAATGGAACAAACCTGACTATGATGGAGGTAGTTTAATTTCTGAATATGTAATTGAAAAGAAATTAAAAGAAGCACAAGAATGGTCACATGCTGGAATTTGCAAGACCTGCAGATTTGAAATCACCAATTTAAAGGAGTTAGCAGAAATGGAATTCCGGGTTTTCGCTAAAAATGAAAAAGGACTGAGTGATGGTGTTGTTATTGGACCTATCACTGTAAAAGACTATGTCATTACACCTGAAGCAGATTTATCTGACATACCAGGAGGACAGATCAGTGTCAGAATTGGACACAATGTACATGTTGAACTCCCATATAAGGGTAAACCACAACCAACTATCAAGTGGCTGAAGGATAATATTCCATTGAAAGAAAGTGAACATATTCGGTATAAGAAAATAGAAAACAAAGCTATTTTAAGTATTAAAAACATCAAGAAAGAAAATGGTGGGAAGTACACCTTGGTCCTTGATAACGCAATTTCCAGGAAGTTATACAACTTTACTATAATCACACTGGGTCCTCCATCAAAGCCTAAAGGACCAATTAGATTCGATGAAATCAAATCTGAAAGTGTTGTAATATCGTGGGATGCTCCTGAAGATGATGGAGGAAGTGAAGTTACATCTTATAGTATTGAAAAACGTGAAACTACACAAACCAGTTGGAAACTGGTTTGTTCTAGTGTGGCTAGAAAAACATTTAAGGTTACCAAACTGGTTAAAGATTTAGAGTATCAATTTAGAATTTGTGCTGAAAACAGATATGGAGTGAGTCAGCCTCTTACCTCAATGGCTGTTTTGGCAAAGCATCAATTCAGGCTTCCTGGTCCACCTGGGAGACCTGTTGTATACAATGTTACTTGTGATGGTATGACAATCTCATGGGATGCACCGGTATATGATGGTGGTTCCGAGGTCACAGGTTATCATGTTGAGAAGAAAGAAAGAAACAGCATATTGTGGCAAAAAGTCAATACAATGCCAATCTCTGGCAGAGATTACAGAATTTCAGGACTTATTGAGGGCCTGGACTATCAGTTCCGAGTATACTCTGAAAACAATGTTGGATTGAGCCCTGCGAGTGAACCAAGTAAATACACTTTGGCTGTCTCACCAGTTGGTAAGTAATTTATTCCTGAAAAGTATTGTACTGAAGTCATACTTGTGCTTTATTCTACTTGTATCTGAGCATAAAAGCCAGTATTGACGATGTGTATGTTTTATCAGATCCACCTGGCACCCCAGACTATATAGATGTGACAAGGGAAACTGTAACACTTAAGTGGGATCCACCACAACGTGATGGTGGAAGCAAGATAGTGGCCTATAGTGTTGAAAAACGACAAGGAGCTGGACCTTGGCTCCGGTGCAACTTTATTGATATTACTGAATGCCAATACACAGTATCGGGTCTTAGCCCTGGTGACCGTTATGAATTCCGCATTATTGCAAGGAATGCAGTTGGAACAGTCAGCCCACCATCTCAGTCATCAGGACACATCATGACAAGAGATGAAAGCAGTACGTACCAAAATAAAAAGTACTTGTGTGATATATGACATTGTAGATAATTGTTATGTCATTGAAGTATTAATTTTGTAATTACTCAAAACTTTCTTTCACAGTACCGCCATCAATTGAATTTGGTGCCGAGCACTTTGAAGGCTTGACTGTAAAAGCTGGTGACAGCATTCGGCTCAAGGTGCATATTAAAGGTCGTCCCATACCAAAGGTGACCTGGTACAAAGATGGAAAGGAAATTGACAAGAAATTGATGGTAGATATCACAAATGTTATTGGATCTAGTTCACTCTTTGTTAGAGACAGCAGTCGAGATCATCGTGGTATATATACTGTGGAAGCTAAGAATGCTTCAGGCACCAAGACAGCTGATATTCATATCAGAGTTCAAGGTATTTGAATGAACTTATAAACTAGTTACTTTTTTCCATTGTGTTTGCATACTACTCTTAAGGACATGAATATTTTAATACTTGTAGAATTATTTGCTCGGCACTAAAAATTCTGATTTTATTCAGATACACCTGGACCACCAGTTGGACCTATTCGATTTAGCAATGTTACTGGTGAGAAACTTACTTTGTGGTGGATTCCCCCAGAAAATGATGGCTGTGCTGTCATTACTCACTATGTTATTGAGAAACGAGAAACAAGTCGACTCGCCTGGGCATTGGTCAGTGATACCTGTGAAGCCTGCTCATTTACTGTCACCAAACTAATTAAGGGGAACGAATACCAGTTCCGTATCTCAGCTGTCAACAAGTTTGGTACTGGAAGACCAATAGATTCAGAGCCAGTTATTGCACAGATACCATACAGTATGTATATTTCAATCTTTATGATCTATAGCTGATAAGACTTTGCTTTACTTTTTTTTGTGAAAGGTTTACTAGTTACAATTTGTCAAACCAATCCTAATTCAGGAACTTCTTTTTATGTTTGTTTCACAGCTGTACCTGATGAACCTGGTACTCCAGAACCAACTAACATTACAGGAGAAACTATTACCCTTACATGGTCAAGACCAATATCAGATGGAGGAAATGAAATTAACCACTACATCCTTGAACGGCGTGAGAAAAAGAGTATGCGATGGGTCAAAGTTACCAGCAAGAGACCCATTACTGAAACCAGATTCAAAGTACCTAATCTTATAGAAGGGAATGAATATGAATTCCGTGTAATGGCTGAAAATAATGCTGGAGTTGGTCCCCCAAGTGCTGTTTCCAGACTTATTAAATGCAGAGAGCCAGTTAATCCACCAAGTGCACCTACAGTTGTCCGAGTCACAGATACAACAAAGACATCCGTTAGTTTGGAATGGACTCAGCCTGTGTTTGATGGTGGCATGGAAATTATTGGCTATATAATCGAAAAGTGCAAGGCTGGTCTGGAAGACTGGCGTAAGGTCAACGTAGAAGCATGTGTCAATACCAAGTACATAGTCACTGACCTGGAGCCTGGTGAAGAATATAAATTCCGTGTCTGTGCCATTAATGGTGCAGGAAAAGGAGAGAGCTGTGAAGTTGCTGCTCCAGTACAAGTTACAGATAGGTTAACCTCACCTGAAATTGATATTGATGCTAGTTTCAAACAAATCCATATTGTTAGAGCCGGTGGTACAATTCAGTTGCATGTTGCCTTCCGAGGCAGACCAGTTCCTGTTGCCACTTGGAAAAAGGCAGATTCTTCGATTGGGGTACATGTTGATATCATTACAACAGACACAAGCAGTGTATTAACAGTGGAGAATTGCAATAGGTATGATGCTGGAAAATATACCCTTACTGTGGAAAACAGCAATGGCAGCAAATCCATTACCTTCACTGTTAAGGTGCAAGACACCCCTGGTCCACCGGGCCCAATTACCTTCAAAGAAGTTACAAGAGGTTCAATTACATTAATGTGGGATGCTCCTGTTCATGATGGAGGTTCACGAATTCATCATTATGTTGTGGAGAAACGTGAAGCCAGTAGGCGTAGCTGGCAAGAAATCAGTGGAAAGTGCACTCGGCAGATCTTCAGGGCACAAGAACTTGCAGAAGGAGTACCATATTTCTTCCGTGTGATGGCAGTAAATGAATTTGGTCTTGGTGAGCCAAATGAAATGACAGAACCCATTGTAGCTACCGAAGAGCCAGCACCACCTAAGCGACTCGATATTGTCGACACAGGCAGAACCTTTGCTGTCTTGGCTTGGCTGAAACCAGAGCATGATGGTGGCAGTCATATTACCGGTTATCTGGTAGAGATGAAGCAGAAAGATTCAGATCATTGGGTTGAAGATGGTCATACCAAAAACCTTACTCTCACAGTTGATGGACTGGTTGAAAATACAGAATATGAGTTCCGTATCAGAGCAAAGAATGATGCTGGCTACAGTGAACCAAGAGAGGCATTTTCTTCTGTTATTATTAAAGAACCACAGATAGAGCCTAAAGCAGATTTATCTGGAATCACTAATCAATTGATTACTTGCAAAACAGGAAGTACCTTTACTATCGATGTGCCTATTAGCGGACGTCCAGCTCCTAAGGTTATGTGGAAGCTGGAGGAGATGAGACTTAAGGAAACAGATAGAGTTAGTATCAAAACAACAAAAGAGAGAACTACACTGGCAGCGAAGGATGCATTGAGAGGTGACTCTGGAAAATATTATTTAACACTTGAAAACACAGCAGGAGTCAAGACCTTTACCGTAACTGTTAACGTCATTGGTCGGCCGGGCCCAGTTACTGGTCCCATAGCCATCTCATCCGTTTCGGCAGAGTCATGTGTACTGTCTTGGAAAGAACCCGAAGATGATGGTGGCACTGAAATTACCAACTACATTGTGGAAAAGCGTGAGTCTGGTACTACTGTATGGCAACTCATCAATTCCAGTGTAAAACGGACTCAAATTAAAGTTACCCACTTGACAAAGTATATGGAATACAGCTTCCGTGTCTGTTCAGAAAACAGATTTGGTGTCAGCAAGCCATTGGAATCGTTACCTGTGGTTGCTGAGCATCCATTTGGTAAGTGAAATATGTAAACTCTTAAAATATAATGCATACGTTTAAACGTATGCCAAAAGAATGAAAACTGAAAAGATTATAAATTGTCTTTGTTTTGTATATAATGTAGTTCCACCAAGTCCACCAACCAGGCCAGAAGTGTATTTTGTATCTGCCAATGCAATGTCTATTCGATGGGAAGAGCCATATCATGATGGTGGCAGCAAAGTTACAGGATACTGGATTGAAAAGAAAGAACGTAACAGCATTCTCTGGGTAAAAGAAAACAAAATACCATGCATCGATTGCCATTACAAAGTATCTACTCTCGTAGAAGGTTTGGAGTACCAGTTCAGAACTTATGCAATGAATGCTGCTGGCTTGAGCAAAGCTAGTGAAGCTTCTAGACTAGTAATGGCTCAGAATCCTGTTGGTAAGTACATACATAAGTATCAGAGATTATATGTTTTGCAATTATTGTTGTCTCTCTTGCAAACAGCTACAAATTAAAATTTAACTTCCTTTTTTGTTTGAATTTATAAAGATCCTCCAGGTAAACCAGAAGTAACAGATGTTAGTAGATCCTCAGTTTCAATAAAATGGACTGTACCAGTGTCTGATGGTGGAAGTAAAATTGTTGGATACATTGTGGAACGTAAACCATATAGTGAAACTGGAGATGGTCGCTGGCTTAAGTGCAACTACACCTCTATCTCGGATACCTTCTACACTATTTCAGGACTTAGTGACGCCGAAGTGTATGAATTCCGTGTTTTAGCTAAGAATGCAACTGGAGTAATTAGTATGCCATCTGAATCGACAGGACCTGTCACTTGCAAAGATGAATATGGTATGCTGGAGTTAGAAATACATGAGAGACTTATTAATGGTTTAGATCTCCTTATGAAGTAAAGTAAGTCATTCCTTAATTTTCTTTTAAATTTGTATTTACAGTACCACCCAAGGCTGAACTAGACAGCAGGCTGCTTGGTGACATGATAACTATAAGAGCTGGATCAGACTTGGTGCTTGATGCTTTCATTGGTGGGAAACCTGACCCTAAGGTCTATTGGTCAAAGGGAGAAAAAGAACTGGAGCTATGTGAGAAGATCTCTCTTCAGTACACTAACAAACGTGCTGTTGCCATTATCAAGTTCTGTGACAGAAATGACACTGGAAGATATACACTGACTGTGAAAAATCCAAGTGGAACTAAGACTGTGTCTGTAAATGTTAAAGTGCTTGGTAGGTTTCCTGTAACACACTATTATGAACACCTTTGGAAATGCACTTTAAATTAAAAGTTGTTTACAGGTTATCTTGTGCCTTAATGTTATGTTTCGAATTCTGTTTAGATTCACCCGGTCCATGTGATGGTCTGCTCACTATTAGCAGATTAACTGAAGAGAAATGCACTTTGTCATGGAATATGCCATTGGAAGATGGAGGAGCAGCAATTACACACTATATTGTTGAGAGGCGTGAGACAAGCAGACTTAACTGGGTAATTGTTGAAGCTGAGTGCAAGACCCTTTCTGCTGTTGTTACAAGACTGATAAAGAACAATGAATACATTTTTAGAGTAAGAGCTGTTAATAAGTATGGACCTGGTGTACCACGGGAGTCTGAACCTGCCATAGCCAGAAATGCATTCAGTGAGTACTTCTTGATACATTTGTTTTATATTTAGAAAACATTATTATTAAATTAACATATTTAATAAGTTACTCAATAAATCTAACGTACTTTAATTTGTTAATAGCAATTCCATCACCACCCGGTATACCAGAAGTTGTTGCAGTTGGAAAAGAGCATATTATTATCCAGTGGTTGAAACCTGAAACTGATGGCGGAGCTGAAATTAGTAACTATCTTGTCGATAAACGTGAAAAACGAAGTGTGCGTTGGACTCGAGTAAACAAAGATTTTACTATCTATGATACAAGGCTCAAAGTTACAAATCTAATGGAGACTTGTGAGTACCAGTTCCGTGTTATAGCAGTAAATGCAGCTGGTAGCAGTGAGCCAAGTGGATCATCAAGTTACGTTCTATGCAAAGAACCAACATGTAAGCATTGATTTTAAATTAATATTGTAAGGTTCCTGATAATTGAGAATATACAATTATTTACAAGTTTGTCTATTGAAATTCAATACAGATACTCCAGCCCCACCTTCAACACCAAGAGTTGTTGATTCAACCAAACACAGCATTAGCCTCGCATGGACGAAACCCATGTATGATGGTGGTTCTGATATCATCGGCTATGTTCTTGAAATGAAAGAGGAAGGCATGGAACAGTGGTACAGAGCACATTCTACAGCCAACATAAAAAATACTGAATATACCATTACAGGTCTTGCAATTAACAGAAAGTACTGTTTCAGAGTTGCTTCTGTCAACATTAATGGAATGAGTGATTTCAGTGAATCATCTGCTGAAATTGAACCAGAAGAAAGAATAGGTTTGTAGCATGTATATAGACAATGCATGTGATTTTGCAAATTGTTACATTTCCCCGAGAGGATTTATAATGTTGGAATAAAATATGCATGTGTGTACTGAAAATATATCAGCAATAAATTGTTACCATAAAGAAATAAACTTATATATCTAAAATCCTAAGAAATATAATCAGTGAGATTTTCATTATTGAAACATTTTCAAAGGTTTTATTTGTGAAAGATCTTATTTTTCATCTCTTTTCCACTCTATGTTTAACTTTTCTAGAAATTCCAGATCTTGAGCTTGCAGATGATCTCAAAAAGACTGTTACAGTCAGAGCTGGTGGTTCTCTCCGCTTAATGGTTTCAGTAACTGGCAGACCTACTCCAATAGTAACCTGGAGTAAACCTGGTGTTGACCTACGCCATCGGGGTATTATTGATACAACAGATTCTTACACACTGCTCGTAGTTGACAAAGTGAATCGCTATGATGCTGGAAAATACACCATTGAGGCTGAAAATCCCTCAGGCAAAAAGTCAGCAACCGTAGTTGTCAAAGTATATGGTATGTGGAAATGTAACGCTTTAAATCATTTGTTCCTGTTGTCACCTTAGGCATTTTAAAGTATACAAACAAAATACTACAAAATAAAATGCCTGCTCTATTCTCAGATACACCTGGCCCCCCTGCTGCTGTTAATGTGAAGGAAGTCTCCAGAGATTCTGTTGTTATCACGTGGGATGTTCCAACAATTGACGGTGGAGCACCAGTAAACAATTACATAATTGAGAGACGTGAAGCTGCAATGAGAGCATTCAAGACTGTGACAGTTAAATGCAGCAAAACAATTTATAGAATAACTGGACTTATTGAGGGAACAATGTACTATTTCAGAGTCTTGCCTGAAAATATGTATGGCATCGGTGAACCATGTGAAACTGCTGATGCAGTGCTTGTCTCGGAAGTTCCTACGGTTCCACAGAAATTGGATATAATTGATGTCACAAAATCTACAGTCACACTAGCCTGGGAAAAACCACTGCATGATGGAGGCAGCAGACTGACTGGTTATGTTATTGAAGCATGCAAAGCTGGCACAGAAAGGTGGATGAAAGTCGCAACTCTCAAACACACAGTTTTTGAACATACTATACTCTCTCTCAATGAGTCTGAACAGTACCTGTTCAGAGTTAGCGCCCAGAACGAAAAGGGTGTCAGTGAACCAAGAGAGCTTGTAACTGCTGTCACTGTACAGGACCAAAAAGGTATGTGTAGGTTTAAGATAATTTTTCATGCCTATATTCTAATTAAAAATAACAAGCATTAATGTGTGATCATGTATTTTGAATGTAAAAACCATTTTACTAAAAATACTATTTTACGAAGGAAAGTTTTAATTTTATTTTTCTTCTTACAGTGGTACCAAAGATTGATTTGGCCGGTATACCTCAAAAGACAGTTATTGTAAGTGCTGGCAGGCCAATTGAACTATCCATTCCAATTAGTGGCCGTCCACCTCCTGCTGTATCATGGTATTTTGAGGGAATGAAACTGAAGGAAACTGACCGCACTACTATAGAAAGACTTGCCAAAGCAGTAAAGCTTTCTATACGTGAAACCACCATAGATGATACTGGAGACTACATGCTTGAGGCAAAGAATGTTGCTGGAACTGTGACTGAAACCATCAAAGTTATCATTCTAGGTAAGTATTGGTCACAACCACTCTTTTAAAAAAACAATTACACTAGTGTCCAATTTTTGGTGCTTTGATCATTTTTCATGTCGTACATGGTTGTCATCTATACTAGTATACTGTTTGTAATACTATAATCATTTGGAAGTCTTGGATAACTGTATTAATTTACTTTCAGATAAACCAGGACAACCTGCAGGCTCAATCCGAATTGATGCAATCGATGCCACCACTGTCACCATCAGTTGGGATCCCCCAGAGAAAGACGGTGGTGCTGCCATTAGTGGTTACGTGGTAGAGCAACGTGATGCTCATCGCCCAGGCTGGCTTCCAATTTCTGAGTCTGTTACTAGGAATACATTCAAGTTTACTCACTTAAATGAAGGCAGTGAATATGTGTTCCGTGTGGCTGCCACAAACCGCTTTGGTATTGGATCATTTTTGCAATCTAGCATTGTGGAATGCAAGAGTGCCATAAGTAAGTTAAAGTATTTTATTAGCAATTAAAGATATCATGATATTAAGTTGTAGATGATTTCATCTTTAATCCCATCCTATGACATTGCCGTCTCTTGATTGTATTAATTATATTAGATTTCAACAACAGAAATTATGGTAATTCAACAATGATTAGATTCCGTAATTAAACAACTATTCAGACCCGCCAACTCTCACAAATTTATATGAGAGATACAATTTCTATGCAAGATTAAGTCCATCTCATGATCTTGCAGGAGGCTCTGAAATCTTCGCGTTTTAAAGGTTGCGTGTATTTTGGGGTAAAATTGAGGTGAATGTGATGTTTGTGTCCTCTGTTGCATGCTGCTGCTCACCACAGTGATTTCTTCTGTATTTCAAAATCTATTACCATGGCAACTTGAATCACATGGGCATTATATCCCAGGGATGCTGATTAGCTATTCTTTAAACTCTCTTTTACCTTGGAGATAAACAGCCAGTTTAAAGCACTACTGCTAACACTTCAGTATTGTCTCAACCTTGCAATTTTTTTTCTGTCCCAGTAAGTTAGTCTTGGGCTCTCTTTAGTCTCTCAATCAAACTACCCAAGTTTGCTGCCGAACAGATTTCAGGACAGGTCATATGAGTCCCTTATTTTACCTGAAAGGTACAGTGCTAAAACTTAGCAATCCTATAAACCTCATCAATGAAACAGAGCGTATAATATAGAAATAGGTTGTTAGACAAACTCATCCATTTATACTTCATATGAATCTTGTTCCACGTTATTACAGCTAACCCTATGAGAATATCATTCTGTTTCTTCCTGTATTATGAATTGTATTTACGAACTGTATTGAAAGAATGATAGAAGCTACTGTAATAGTAACCTTTACACGTAATTAGATAAATATACAAAGGCAACAAAAAAAGTGTTAAGAGGAGAAGTGAGGGAATGTGACTAATTGGATGGCTTTATCAGCACAGCATGATAGGCCCAATGTTGTATCATATGCTATATCATTCTAATAATATGTGTAGAGATAATAGGATTTTAAGAAATTTTTTCTGGAAAGCAATTCCAGATGCAGAAACACATATTTTGTAACAATCTGTTGTCCATTTTAGATTAAATATACCATTAATGGGCCTTGTAAACCAATGTCAATACATTTTGGTTTTTGTTTAAAAGAAAGCCACTCTTGGTTTCTATATTGAATTTCTTACTTTTGAAGAAATTGATCCTTGATTTACATTATGATGAGTTGGTGTAACTGAAATGTTTCTTCGCTGTTAAAAGGACTCTTTCCGATTCAAAAGAACTGATAGAATTCATGAAAATCTGAATCACTGTACATCTAAAAAATATCATTGAGCTTCGTTGCCACGTTGGTCACTAAAATGATTTTATGTGAGATAAAATACATTCATCCTTCTTTCTCCAATAGATGTACCTAGACCCCCTGGTACTCCTCACGTATTTGATGTCTCTCGTGATGGTATGACAATTACTTGGGAACCACCAATTGAAGATGGAGGTTCAGTGATCAATGGGTACATAATTGAACGGAAGGAACTAAAATCTGACCGATGGGTGAGAACTAACAAAGTACTTGTGACTATGACAAGATATCGTTCCACTGGTCTTATAGAAGGACTGGAGTATGAACATCGTGTGACAGCTGTGAATGCAAGAGGTGAAAGTAAACCAAGCAGACCCTCCAAATCTGCAGTTGCTATGGACCCAATAGGTAACGTGATACAATGTCAAAGTTTAATCAACAGATTTTCATTTTTAGAAATTATTTCCACAACTGAAATTTGTTTTGTTTTGAAAACACTTAAGGATAATACTGATCTTTACTGTGGCACTGTATTGCCAGACTTGAAAGTATTAATGATTAATTCTAAAAATTAGAAAAATTGTAAGGCACTCTTTACTGAATATTCTGTATCAATCACATTATATAATTTTACTCTCATAGCTTTGATTTCCCTTGTTGTTAAAGATGGAAAAGTGCAGTGGCTATATGCAAACAGACTTAATTATTCAAAGTTCTTTGAATGCTTAAAATTATTTACCAAAGCTGATAAGACTAAATGTATCACCCCACTGCAAACCTAACTATAATCAACTAACGTAGCATAAACCAAAGAACAAACCCCAACTTTTCTAGCTGCTTAATTTGCTCACAACTTTACATTGCTTAGCACTTTGTATAAGTTTACTTGGTTATAGTATTTACAATAAGAAATGAATTATTTGTTATATTACATAGATCCACCTGGCAAACCACAGAATCCAAGAGTTTCAGACACAACAAGAACATCTGTATCTGTGGCTTGGAATCCACCAGAAGATGAAGGAGGTTCCAAGGTCACAGGGTACCTTATTGAGATGCAAAAGGTTGATCAATATGAATGGACTAAGTGCAACACTACTCCAACAAAGATCTGTGAATACACACTGACTCATATGCCACAAGGAGCTGAATACAGGTTCCGTGTTATGGCTGTTAATGCTGGTGGTCCTGGTGAGCCTGCTGATGTGCCAGGAACTGTTAAAGTCACTGAAATGCTGGGTAAGAAATGCCGAAATTGTTATGCTTCATATCATGGTGGTTTTGTGTTATTTGGCTGTGTCTAATTTTAGGCTCTGTTTTGACCCATGAATTGATATCGATTAGATTCCCTACAGCATGGAAATAGGCCTTTCGGCCCAATAAGTCCACACCAACCCTCCAAAGAGTAACCCACCCAGACCCATTACTCTAAATTTACCCCTGACTATCGCACCAAACACTACGGGCAATTTAGCATTGCCAATTCACTTAACCTGCACATCTTTGGATTGTGGAAGGACACAGGAGCAAACCCGGGCAGACATGGGGAGAATTTGCAAACTCCACACAGACAGTTCCCCAAGGCAGGAATCAAACCCAGGTTCCTAGCGCTGTGAGGCAGCAGTGCTAACCACGGAGCCACCATGCCACCCCAATATAATTAACAGTAAAGTCTGTTGACTTATGCAATGCACATTCAGAGTTGTCAGCAGTCCTAAAATACCAACTAATAATCTGAAAGGGAACTTCTATCCTCTGATCCACTTGCTGTGATATGACTTGTATTTCCACATTGGGAAATCGGGGCATGCAATTGCTGAAATGACTAAATGAAGACATCTTTAAATGTTCAAGGTCATTAGTAAAAATGCTTTTAAATGTCATTTCCCATCATCAGTAATTGAACTCACAATGATCAAAGGAAAGGTTGGGGGAGGAACAGTATGTTTACATCCATGTATGCACTACTGCAGCACTGCATAAGTCATATCTGAAAGGCACCTAAATTGGAAATACCATGCTTTGAACTGACTTGATTTATGATATAGTTAAACTGAGTTGTAAGAAGTCACAATGTATGATTTGTATTTTTATTTATTAAAGTTGGATTTCTTTTTTCAGAATATCCTGATTATGAACTTGACCATCAATATCTTGAGGGTCTGATTGTAAGACAAGGTGGGGTAATCAGGCTAACAGTGCCCATAAAAGGCAAACCTATTCCCATCTGCAAATGGACAAAGGAAGGCCGTGATGTTAGCATGCGAGCAATGATTGCCACTTCTGACACTGAAACTGAACTTGTGATAAAGGAAGCAGATAGAGATGATTCAGGCACATATGACTTGATTCTTGAAAACAAATGTGGCAAAAAGACAGCATACATTAAGGTGAAAGTTATTGGAAACCCTGATCCTCCACAAGGACCACTTGAATTTGATGATATTCAAGCTCGTTCTGTCAGAGTCAGTTGGAGACCTCCTGCCGATGATGGTGGTTCTGATATTATTGGGTACATTGTTGAGAGACGTGAGGTACCCAAAACAGCCTGGTATACTGTTGATTCCAGAGTAAAGGAGAATTCCATATTTGTTAAGGGCCTGAAAGAAAATGTGGAATACCACTTCCGTGTCTCTGCTGAAAACCAATTTGGTATTAGCAAAGCTCTAAAATCAGAAGAGCCAGTTGTACCAAAGACACCACTAAGTAAGTAGAACAATATTTGTTTTAGTCTTAAGGTAAATGTTATGTTATCCTACCCTTGAATTTAAGTGCTTAATTTTTCACACACTAGCTAATTCAATACTGCCATTCTAGATCCTCCAGAGCCTCCAAGCAATCCACCAGAAATACTAGATGTCACCAAAACGTCTGTCAGCCTGTCCTGGTCAAGGCCTAGAGATGATGGTGGATCACGTGTCACTGGCTATTTTATTGATCGCAAAGAGTCTACTACAGATAAATGGGTGCGGCAAAACAAGACCCATATTACCACAACAATGTATACAGTTACTGGACTTGTCCCAGATGCTGAATATCAATTCCGTATTATGGCACAGAATGACGTAGGTCTTAGTGATCCAAGCCCACCATCTGACGCTGTCCTTTGCAAGGATCCATTTGGTATGTTTAATTGATTCTATATAAATCCATTGTATGAATATATAGTTTATAAATTTCAATTATAGCACAATTGTTCAATCTTACTATTAAAGTTAATATAATTTGAGCAATTATTTTTCACAGATAAACCAAGCCAACCCGGAGAGATTGAGGTGGTTTCTGTCACGAAGGATAGCATCACTGTAGAGTGGGAACGTCCTGAATGTGATGGTGGCAAGGAAATTATTGGTTACTGGGTTGAGTATCGCCAGTCTGGTGACAGTGCATGGAAGAAATGTAACAAGGATCGAATAAAAGACAGACAGTTTACACAGGGTGGTCTTCTGGAAGCCACAGAATATGAATTCAGGGTCTTTGCAGAGAATGAGACTGGTGTTAGCAGACCTCGTAGAACCATTATGGCTATCAAGACGAAATTGACTTGTATGTACATTTATTCATATTTTAATAATATATATTTTTGTGTTATTAGAAATGATTCCTACTCATGGCTTCTTCTATCTCACCAACAGCTGGAGAAGAACCATGTGTGAAACAAGAAATTGCTGAAGTAATTGCTAAGCTAGGTGAACCAGCTAAGCTGACGTGCCAGATCCTTGGTAGACCACTTCCTGAAATTAGATGGTATCATTTTGGAAAAGAATTGCATCAAAGCCGCAAATACAAAATGAGTTCAGATGGACGTAATCATTCCATTACCATTATGACGGATGATCAGGATGATGAAGGCTTATATACATGCAAGGCTACTAATGATGCTGGAGAAACTGAGATCAGTGGTAAAGTATTGCTCGAAGCTACTCCACATTTCCACCCTGCATTCGTATTAAAAGAGCAATATCACATTGGCGTTGGTACGAGTCTTCGCATCCATGTTGCATACATTGGACGTCCTGTGCCTGCTATTCGCTGGTTCCATGGAAACAAACTCTTGACGGATTCAGATGCAATTTCAATAGAAAACACAGAACACTATACTCATCTTGTAGTGAGAAATGTTACACGGAAGAATCATGGTGGAAAATACAAAGTGCAACTCAGCAATGCATTTGGAACAGTTGATGCAACATTTAATGTTGAGATCAAAGGTAATGTATTGTAAATTTATATTGTAATTATTGTGAGATAATTTCACTCAAATAGTATGTCTAATACCATCTAAATTTACATATAGATAAACCAGATAAGCCTGAAGGACCAATTGTAATTGATGCTTTGCTGAAGAATTCTGCAGTAATCAGTTGGAAGCCACCACTTGATGACGGAGGCGCCATGATTACAAACTACATTGTGGAAAAATGTGAAGCCAAAGAAGGTGAAAAATGGAACCTCGTGTCATCCTCGATTGCTGGCACATCTTGTAGAATTGTAAATCTCATTGATGGTGCTGGTTACTACTTCCGTGTTTCTGCTCAGAATCAGTTTGGCATCAGCAAGCCATTAGAGGTTTCCTCTGTTGTCATCATCAAGAGTCCATATGGTAAGTATCTGCATATATTAAGTTGTTTCATGTCCACTCTCTTCCTGTATCTTGAATTGTTATATATGAACTTTATTCCTCCCTGCAGAGAAGCCTGGAATACCAGCTAAGCCTGTTGTAACTGCAGTCACAAAGAACTCTTGTGTGGTTTCATGGAAACCACCTGCCAGTGATGGTGGAGCAAAGATCAGAAATTATTACCTTGAAAAACGAGAGAAGAAACAGAATAAATGGATTGCTGTAACAACTGATGAAATACATGAAACTGTTTACTCTGTGAAAGGTCTTATCGAGGGCTTGGAGTATGAGTTCCGTGTCAAGTGTGAAAACCTTGGTGGTGAGAGTGACTGGAGTGAAATATCTGAACCCGTTGTTCCAATGTGTGATGTACCCATCACTGCACCACAGTTCAAAGAAGAAATTCGCAATTTGAGTGTGAAATATAAGGGCACTGCCACTTTTGTTTGCAAGATTACTGGTCATCCCAAACCTGTTGTGAAATGGTTTAAACAAGGGAAAGAAATTGAGCCTGATGGTGAAAAATTAAGGATCCATGAATTCAAAGGAGGTTACCACCAGTTGGTAATTACTAATGCCACAGGAGATGATGCCTCTGTTTATCAAGTTCGAGCAGTCAATCAAGGAGGTTCCATTTCATCAACCGTCTCTTTGGATGTTGATGGTATGTATTACATAGTAATTACTCAAACATGCTGTGTAATAATGAGAAGGTATATTTCTATAAGCACGTGGGATGCAATTTGTCTTGGGTTAGTGCCAAATGGATCAGCATCTCATTTTGCAAGCCACTGATTATCTTTTCCATTGATTTACCTCTTCATTGAAATCAATGGAACAAAAAATCGGATGGGCATAATACAGACTGTTGGTTCACTATTGCCCATTTTGCTCCTAAGACTAGCTTTGCCCCTGTTAAGTTCATTGTTTTGTATGAAATCATTGCCTTTCAGTATTCACATTCATTTCTGAAACGTTTCCTTTTTTTTCCAGTTCCTGCCAAGATTCACCTACCCAAGCATCTAGAAGGCATGGGTGCAGTTCACGCTCTCCGTGGTGAAATAGTAAGCATTAAGATTCCTTTCAGTGGCAGACCTGATCCTGTAATCACATGGCAGAAGGGTCAAGATCTTATTGACAATAATGGTCACTACCAAGTAATAGTCACAAGATCATTTACATCTCTTGTGTTCCCTAATGGAGTTGACAGAAAAGATGCTGGTTTCTATGTTGTATGTGCCAAGAACAGATTTGGCATTGATCAACAAACAGTTGAATTGGATGTAGCTGATGTGCCTGACCCACCAAGAGGACTTCAAGTCAGTGACATTACACGTGATTCTGTTGTTTTAACATGGAATCCTCCAGCCAATGATGGTGGAAGCAGAGTCATTAACTATGTTATTGAGAAATGTGCAACAACAGCAGAGATGTGGATTCGTGTTGCACAGTCACGTGATACACACTACACTGTTGTGAATCTCTTTGGCAAGACCAGCTACCAATTTCGTGTGATCGCTGAGAACAAGTTTGGCCAGAGTCGGCCATCAGAGCCAACTGAACCTATAGTCACTAAAGAAGATAAGACGAGAGTCCTGAACTATGATGAAGAGGTTGATGAATCACTAGAGATCACCAAATGCAAAGCTACCCATTCTACTATTAAAGAACTTCACAGTCGATTCACAATTGCTGAAGAGCTGGGGCGTGGACACTTCAGTATTGTCCATCGGTGTATTGAAAATACGAGTAAGAAAACATACATGGCAAAGTTTGTTAAAATAAAGGGTGCTGATCAGGTGCTGGTGAAGAAAGAAATTGAAATTCTTAATATTGCTAGGCACCAGAATATCCTTTGGTTATATGAATCATTTGAGAGCCTTGAAGAATTGGTCATGGTCTTTGAGTTCATTTCTGGTCTTGATATCTTCGAGCGTATTAATACAACCACATTTGAACTGAATGAAAGAGAAATTATCACTTATACCCGCCAAATCTGTGAAGCACTTGAGTTTCTACATAGTCAGAATGTGGGTCATTTTGATATCCGACCAGATAATATAATCTACACCACAAGAAAGAGCTCTGTTATTA
Source organism: Chiloscyllium plagiosum (assembly GCF_004010195.1). Classification (NCBI taxonomy): domain Eukaryota; kingdom Metazoa; phylum Chordata; class Chondrichthyes; order Orectolobiformes; family Hemiscylliidae; genus Chiloscyllium; species Chiloscyllium plagiosum. The sequence continues at coordinate 43,075,291 of NC_057716.1, forward strand.
GGATTGTTGAACTTGGGCAGGCCAGACAACTCATACCTGGTGATAATATTAGACTCCAATTCACCGCAGCAGAGTATGCAGCCCCTGAACTCCATCAACATGACATGGTCAGTTCAGCTACTGACATGTGGTCAGTGGGTGTGCTTGTGTATATACTTCTTAGTGGTCTGAATCCATTTATCGCAGAAACAAACCAACAGGTTATTGACAAGATTACTCAAGCAGAATATAGCTTTGAGGACGAAGCTTTCCAAGATGTTACCACTGAAGCTTTAGATTTTGTTGATCGCCTTTTAGTCAAAGAAAGGAGGGCTCGGATGACAGCTGCTGAAGCTCTTGAACATACATGGTTGAAACAGAAGACAGAGAAAATGAGTACCAAAGTAATTAAGACATTGAGACACAGAAGATACTATCAGACCCTTGTTAAGAAAGAATTGAACTTTGTTGTGTCTGTTGCTCGAATTTCTTCTGGTGGATCTGTAAGAGTTCAAAGAGGAGTTACAGTTGCAAAAGTTAAGATAGCTCCAATCGAAATTGGCCCAATTGCAGGGCTGATTATGCATGCTTTTGCTGAAGAAGGTGGCCATGTTAGGTATATCTGCAGGATAGAAAATTATGATCAATCTACCGAAGTCACTTGGTATTTTGGTGTTAGGCAACTGGAATCCAGTGACAAATATGAAATTACATACCAAAATGGTTTGGCCACAATGTATGTTAAAGACATAAACAAGACAGATGACGGTACGTACAGATGCAAAGTTGCAAATGACTATGGTGAAGACAGCTCCTACGCAGAACTGTTTGTAAGTGGTGTTAGAGAAATGCGTAAATTCTACATGGAGCGCAGGGTGAAGAAAGTAAAACGTAAAGTTGATACTATGAGGCTCCTTGAGAGGCCACCAGAGTTTACTCTGCCTTTGTATAAGCGCTCTGCATATATTGGTGAAGATGTCAGATTTGGTGTTACTATAACAGTTCACCCTGAACCACGGGTAACATGGTTGAAATCTGGACAGAAGATCAAACCTGGTGAAGATGACAGAAAATATACCTTTATATCTGACAAAGGTCTTTATCAACTGATCATTCACAACGTAACAACTGATGATGATGCTGAATACACAGTACTAGCTCGCAATAAGTTTGGTGAAGACAGCTGCAAAGCCAAATTAACAGTATTACCTCACCCACCTGCACCAGATACTACTTTGAGACCAATGTTTAAGCGCTTGTTGGCAAATGCAGAGTGCATGGAAGGCCAAAGTGTTCGTTTTGAATGCAGGGTATCTGGCATACCACCTCCTGCTCTGAAATGGGAGAAAGATGGACAGGATTTAGCACTAGGTCCTAACGTTGAAATTGTCCATGAAGGTTTGGACTACTATGTTCTGCACATTAGGGATACTTTACCAGAAGACTCCGGCATTTACAGAATCACTGCTACTAACAGTGCTGGATCTACAAGCTGCCAGGCATATCTAAAAGTTGAGCGTATGACCTACGTCAAGCGTCAGTATGAGAGTGAGGAGGAACGGCAGCAATATGCTGAGAAACAAATCAGCAAGACTATAAGAATGGCTGAAATTCTTGCAAACGTTGAAGCTGTTCCACTGACAGCAGTAGCAAAGGAAGCTCTGCGAGAAGCTGCAATAATGTACAAACCAGCTGTCAGCACCAAGAACGTGAAAGGTGAATATGAAATTGCAAAGGTAGAAAAAATAAAGGAAGAAAAACGGCTTCGCATGCCTTACGATATTCCAGAACGTCGTGTACATGCCCCAAGTGCAATTGAAGAAGATCAAGAGATCAAACATTTTGTGCCATTGTCTGATATGAAATGGTATAGGAAATTGAGAGACCATTATGAAATGCCTGGGCCCATAGAGAGAATTGTAACAAAACGACCAAAGCGAATCCGTCTCTCGAGATGGGAGCAATTTTATGTTATGCCTTTGCCACGTTTTACTGATCAGTATAAGCCTAAATGGCGCATACCAAAAATATCACAAGATGATCTTGAAACAGTTAGGCCAGCTCGAAGGCGCACACCATCTCCTGACTACGAAATGTACTACAGACCAAGAAGGAGGTCTCTTTGTGATTTGTCGGATGACGACTTACTCCGTCCTGTTGATGAGTACCTTTCAATGAAGAGAGTAGAAGAGGAAAGATTACGGCTCGAGGAGGAACTTGAATTAGGATTTTCTGCTTCACCCCCAAGCCGCAGCCCTCCACGTTTTGAGTTGTTAGCACTTCAGCAAAAATTTCAACAAACACAGTTTGCTACAGCAAAGGAAGAGGAAAAATATAGAAAATACCAAAGATATCATATACCTTCCAAATCTGAAGCTGGCCCGAGTTATATAGATCTCCGACAACGCCACGAAAAAGCTGTTTATAGACCACCGAAACAAAAGCAACGAATGATAGAAGACAAAGAAGATGAAGAGCTGCTTCGACCAATTGCTACAGTCCAGAAATTGTCTGGCTACCAAAAAGAGCTAGAGCGTATGGAATATGAAGAAAAAGTAAGAATGCAAAGTCGACGAGAAAGAGCAATTTTCGTGTCAAAATCAGAGGAAGAAGAAGAAGAACAAGCCATCGACGTTAAGGAATACACTCGCAGAGAATCTCCATCTGTCTCGAAATTTCTCAGAAGAAGAAGATCGCTTTCCCCATCTTATATTGAATTGATGCGACCAGTATCTGAACTAATCAGAACTCGGCCACGCCCTGCAGAATTTGAAAGCGAGGGCCCAGAGAGACGATCTCCTACACCAGAGAGAACACGTCCGCGTTCCCCAAGTCCAGTATCTCGAGAGAGCTCACTTTCACGCTTTGAAAGGAGTGCCAGATTTGACATCTTTTCACGCTATGAATCAATGAAAACTGCTTTAAAGACAAAGAAGACTTCAGAAGGAAAGTACGAAGTTCTTACTCAACAACCTTTCAGCCTTGACCATTGTCCACGGATAACTTTGAGAATGCGTTCTCATCGCATCCCTTGTGGTCAAAATACCAGATTTACTCTAAATGTTCTGTCCAAGCCAAGGGCTGAAATTAGGTGGTACCACAATGGTAGGGAAATTCAAGAAAGCGATAAGTATCGTTTTACTGATATGAATGGTGTACTAACACTGGAAATTCGTGATTGCCAGCCTGAAGACAGTGGAACCTATCGTGTTGTTAGTTCTAATTACAAAGGAGAGGCTTCTGATTATGCAACACTAGACATTACAGGAGGTGACTACATTACCTATGTATCCCGCCGTAGAGATGAAGAACAACCAAAATTAATTGTGCCAGAACTAACAAAGACTGATTTTTACCAATTTTCTACATTCAAAAAATCAAGTGAAATGGAAGAGGTCAGTGAGATGAAGGAAACTAAAATAAAAGAGTCAGAAGTAAGAGAATCAATGAGTTCTGAAATGTATGCTTCAAAAGAAACATCACTTCATGCATCCAAGCGAATGCATGCTGCCAGAATAATAACAAAACCACAGTCAGTCACAGTAACAGAGGGAGAGTCTGTTAGATTTTCTTGTAGCTTTGACGGTGAGCCAACACCAACTGTAACATGGATGCATGCTGGGAGAACAATTACATCCTCTCGACACTTATTTATCATGACAACACTGGATAAATCTACCTTTACAATTTCATCAGTTCAATCTTCTGATGAAGGAAGCTACAAAATAGTGGTAGAAAATTCTGAAGGAAAAGAAGAAGCACAGTTTACTCTGACTATCCGAAAAGCTGGAGCAAAAGAAGCAGGTAAGGTAAAGACCCCTGAACCTCGTACAAAGTCTGCAGAGGCAATGAAGGCTCCCAAAAGGGTCAAATCTCCAGAACTAGTCACCTTGCCGCCAAGAGTTAAGTCACCTCCAACTCTCAGAACACCTTCCGCAGAACGAGTGGAGATCCCTGCAAGCGCTCCACCTAAGATTTCCCAAGAATTGAGAACTGAAGTTGCTGAAGATGGTACAGTAAAACTCACATGTGCTGTTGAAAGCACAGTTTTGAATGTGAAAGAATTAACTTGGTTCAAAGATGGACGTAAAGTAAGGGAGAATAGTCACTACAAATTGGAATATGCTGCTAATGGAGTCTATAATCTCAGTATCCATGGAATTAATGCAAGTGATGAAGGCGAATACACTTGTGAAATCACTGGTGAAGGTGGTGTATCCAAAACCACTTTTTCTTTCACTGGTCAAGTATTCAGAAACACTGTTGCCAAAGTGGCCAAGATAACAGAATCAAAAGCAGCTGCTCAGAAAAAAGCTGCTAAATCATATGGAAAAACAGAGGTAATTCAGGAACAAATTGTGAAAAAGGAACTTAAGACAGCATACACAGAAATTACAGCTACACGGGTACAAATGACTGCAATTGAAGGCCAAAAGGCCGTACTTAAGGCCAACATACCAAATGTTTCTGATGTGAAATGGGTTTCAAATGGTGTGGAGCTTTTCAATTCAGAAGATTATCGATATGGTGTATCTGGAAATGACCACACCTTAACTATCAAGAAGATCAGTTTCAGAGATGAAGGTGCAATCACCTGTGAAGCGAAAACAGAGCATGGAATAATTAAATGTCAATTTGATTTAACAGTTAAGCACAAACAATCAAATGCTCCAGCATTCATTACACAGCCCAAGTCCCAAAATGTTAATGAAGGACAAAATGTAGCATTTACTTGTGAAATATCAGGAGATCCTTCTCCAGAGGTTGAATGGATGAAAGACAACCAACCTGTAAGTATTCAGGATTTCTCCACATTTATCTGGTTTTCCAATTCAAATTATTTTAGCATATTTTTTGGTATATAATGAATTTGTTTCATATTTCAGATTGCAATTTCAAGAAATTTAAGAGTGAGTCGTTTGAAAAACAAGTACACTCTAGAAATTCTGAGTGCTGCAATTTCTGACAGTGGAAAATACACTGTAACAGCAAAGAACTTCCATGGGCAATGTTCTGCAACAGCATCTTTGGTTGTACTGGGTATGCTATTGCCTAAAATGTATTAATGTTGTTGTTATTAGCCTATCTCCATTTCTGTACAGCTAAGTTACGGTAATATTTTATCAAATCCAAATTTAACTTGCTTCAGTACAATGTATAAAGACAGTCTGGTGACTAATTAAATAACATTCTGATAAATTTGTACTTTTGCAGTACAAAATTGATGCAGACCTTTTCATGCTTTATTTGTCCAACTTGCAAATAACATATAAAATGCTGTAGAGGATTGACATTTTTGATATTTGTTTGAGAATTTAACTTGCCAGTTATGTCAAAAGTGAGGCCATTTATGCATCATATCTGTTTGCTTTGCTCCACAGCTCTAATTGAAGAACCGTCTAAAATGGTACTTCTAGGGACTGGTGCTTCTGCTAGCATGCAGGGACATTTCTCTTCGAAGACAATGCAAATGACCCAACAAGAGGCCATCAGCAGCATGAGTGAAGTTAAATTTGCCAGCATGTCCTCGAGTAGCATGTCATCTTTCAAAGAATCAAAGCTATCAATGAGCTCTAGTTCTTTTATGGAGCATTCCAGTATGACTCAAATGGAAACAAGTTCTGGCAAAATGCTAACTGGTTTTACTAAAGGTGACATTAAGTCAATATTAAACATTTTAAAGTGTCTGATTCTATTAAGTGCCTCTATTTATGACAATATGCTAGAAAAAAAATACTAATTTGTTTGCTGTATATTTTTTTCTTACAGGAACTTCTCCTAAAATTGAAGCTTTACCATCAGATATCACCACTGAGAAGGGAAAGGTTCTGACAGTGGCTTGTGCTTTCTCTGGTGATCCTATGCCTGAAGTAAAATGGTCACGTGGGGGAAAACCTCTTTCTGATGATGAGGATGGTGGCAGATTTCACATTGAAACAACAGATGATCTAACGACACTTATTATTACAGATGTCAAAGAAAAAGATGCAGGACGCTACACTCTAAGACTCACAAATGAATTTGGATCAGATTCTGCCACTGTAAATATTAAAATTAGATCAATTTAAGGATTTGAATTCACTAACGTGTAATTGATTAAACTTCAAAATAGATACCTTAACTGTTATGAACTTGAATTTCTGACTTGTATATATTATTTTACATTTTTTTTATCTGACACGACATTGTGCATTTATACCAAACTAGACAATATCTGAACAAATGGTAGATTGTGCATTATGGAATTATTGCACTTGGATTTAGGAATTTTTAACCATTTTCTGTGACATGTACATACTGTATATAGCCGAACTAAACGGTTATGGAAGTTTTGTACTTCTTGTTTTATGAGATTTTTAATGGAACATTTGAAAAAGATTGTTGGCAGGGGAAAGTTTGAATAGGACGACTACCTTGTTCAACTTGGAACTAAAATTTGTGCCTCAACAAAATGTTGATGTCTAAGAATACCTCAGCAGGTAGAGAGGCTCCCTGCTGAAGACAGCCTGAACCCAAAAGATGATACTATGCACAGTACCTGGATACGTGCAATACAAATTTATGGAATTAGAAGGTGACGTCTGTGGTGCTATTTACATATACCCTCCTGCAAATAACATCACAAGACTTTAGCCAATGAACCGACTATGTCATTTTACCTTTTATTAAAGACAAGATGGTCAACTATGAATACAAAGTACTCGCGGCCATTACTTTGTATCACCATCTTAAATGTGCACTATTTCCAACATAGTAACTATTTGGATAGTTTGAATGAAAAATAACATCAACCTGGCCATATCCTCACTTCACCAAACTGTTCCAATTACTCCTATGTGGAAATAGTGCTAACTCAAGGAGGTTCAGATTATCCATGGAGTGCACTGACTTTGTGTGATAATTGTAGAATTTTATTTCATGTTATCTGTATTAAGGGCATAAGTAACAGAAAGTAACTACGATGACAAAAACATCTTTGTGCTCCAACATTTTAATGCCCTATGCAGTAACTTTATTTAGAGAAATAAGTAGTGTTTATTTAATTTTATTGAGCCTCCTTGAGAATTAGTAAAGTAAAATTTAATTCTGATTGTGAAATAAAGCATGCTTTCTGCACCTACAAATGTTTTCTTTCTTTTTTTTTGTTTGTGACTTCAGTCAATGGAAGGCATAACAGACACAAAGCATACAAAATACTTAATAAATTTAGTAACTTCACAAATTTATCGCAGGATAAAAAGAGAATTCACAAAATAATGTTATTCACATGAACTTAAAAAAGTACTTTAAAAAAGGGCAGAGTTTTTTCAGTCCCCTGCTAGCAGATTTGCAGGCAGGGGGAGGGGAGTTTAAATATCCCTGAACACACTCGCACTGCTCCTTGTCTGTATCTGATTTTTCTATAATTTGACAATGAGCAGATGGAGCCCAGGATGGTCTGCACACTCTTGCCCTAACTGAGTTTTTAGAGTCTCAATTTAGGTGTTTTTCCCGTCAAACCTCAATTTTGGTCATCCTCGGTCTCCCTGCTCAGGACTCAGACAAAAAAATCAAAGGTGACTATTCTCTATTGTAATGTGTTGGAAAATCCATCGGGTTCATTAATGTCCTTTTGGGAATGTAAAATCATTTTTTACCTAGTCTGTCCTATATGTATGCCAGACCCATTGCAATGTGATTGACTCTTTATCTGCCCTCTGGGCAATTAGGGATGAGTAATAAACACTGGACTAGGCAATGATGCACACATCCTTAAATTGTTTCAAAAGGTGGGGACATCTTCTTCAAGAACCCCTTTCCACCTTGGGTGCTCTGTCATCCAAATGTTTGGTATCTCACAGGTGCTCCCTCCTTTCTGGTCTCTCGATCAAACTCACATCCTCCTTGGCTTTGCAATGTGTCAGATTTTATTTAAGGTGGCAATATTTGGGAAACGTATAAGTAGTTATATCACTTCCAGAATGCATTTAATGGGTTCTAACAAGCTACTGTCAGCAAAAATGGAAACAAATGGAACTGAAATAATTCAGTTGACAGGATATGACGAATGGATTCTCCAAAGATACACACTGGGGCTTCACCATTTATATACAATTACTAACATTTTAGTAACAATGTCGCCAAATCTGTTGTTGGCATTGTTAGGTGGCACAGTGGATAACATAAATGGGAGCAAAGGGCTAGTGATATGTTTAGGAGTGGGTAAAACTGGCAGGTGGAATTTGATGTGCAGAAGCGTGAAGTCACCCAGTTTGAATATAACAAAAGACAAGATAGAATATTGTCCACCTGGTAAGAAGAGCACAGAAATCTAGGGGTATGTATTCTGAAATCACTTAAAGCTTTTTGAAAAAAATAATTTATAAAGTGGATGGAATGATAGCCTTTATCACAAATGTCTAAAATACAAGGATTTGGAAGTAATATCACATCTTAATTAGAACACAGCTTATGAAAAGCATAGTGGTTTGCAGTGTATACATTTTTACTGAAATGATACACAGACCAAAAGGGATCAGTTAAGAGGACAGATTTCATAGAATAGATATATATTCAAAGGATTCTAACAGTTTAAAAGGTAAAAGGTGATCTAATTGTCTAATTAAAGGGTTTCAGATAATTAAATGATCTGACAGGGTAGATAACATTGCTCTCAGGTTGGGATAAGGGAGTATTTCATCATTAAATAAAGGTAGTATAGATTTAAAACTGTCCCTCAAAAGGCAATTTCAAGCCTTGCAGCGTCCCCATTGTAGCAGATTCTTAAGGAATTGAGATTCCTGAAAAATTTAAAATTCCACTGGGCAATCCCTCTGGAACACTTTGAAACTGTCCATTTAAATCAGAGAATTCAAAGGGATTCAAATGAACTTAAGTGAATATTTAGACCATTAAATACTGGGTCTAACTCGTGACTAAATATTCAACACATCCTATACTTAACACACCCACCACCACAACACCCTTTAAACCCCTCAGCCCCTGACTTGACCACCTTTCTCCCTCCAACATTATTCTGCTCCCAACCGCCCCTTACTCTGTCACCTGACATGCACATGCCACCCACAATCACCAGATCTGACTACCCTTGCCACTGGATCTGACCAAACCCATCCTATCATCAGATCTGAAACCGCCCACAGATCCAATCCCATCACCCCATCTAACCCTATTTCTCCCACTCATCCCGATCTATCCTTTCCATCTTGCACCCTTGGAACCCTATCCCCCTCTCCCACTTGTCATCCTACTGACTTGGCATCTTGTCCTCTCCCCATCTCGCACATGTCCCCTACCCATCTGGCACCCTAACCCCAGGACCCTGACCATCTGTCACCCTGCCCTCATCCCACATTTACCTCGTTCTGATCACTTGACAGCAGTTGCCAGCATGACAGGGAGGACCTTTAAATTTCAGAATTCAGCAGCTTATGCCTGTGAAAAGGAGGCCGGGTTCTGCACTATATGAAAACTGTTAGAATGGAAGTATGCCATTGTATTTCGGAAGGAGTTCTAATTGAAATCTCATCCCAGAAATGTTGAGCTCCCAACTTTCATAAAAAGGGCCCAAGTGTAACCTTCTCACCCTTCATCTCTAGTCTATTTATCTAACTTCCCCTAAATAAGTCCTTCCCCCCCCACCTTAACTACTTTTTGTGATAGCTATTTTTTTCACATTCCAACAATTCTTTGAGGTGAAGATTCCCCAGAATTCCTTAACTATAAGATAGTCATTAATAATGTCTGGCCACCAGTCCTGGACTTGACCCAAGCAGAAGGATCTTCTCTAACTTAAAAGCCTATCAAACTTTTTCATAATCTTCCCAATCTTTATCTGGTCACTCCTCACCCTGCTCATTTTTAGGGAAAGGAACCCCAGTCTGTTCAATCTTTCCTAATTTGTAATACGTCTCATTTCTTGTATCGTCTGAATTTTTTCACTTTTCTGGTGTCTATATATCATTTTAATAAAATCAGGAAGTGCTGGAACAATTCAGCAGTTCTGGAAGTGTTTGTGAAGAGAAAAACAAAGATAAAATTACAAGTCCAACATGAGTCTTCAGGACTTTTATATAGACCTTTGCTTCACTATCTCACATAGATAATTACTTTTTGAGCCTATATGATCTCATTATTCTGTCCATTAAAACATACCATCTCCAACCTATCTATGTTGAGGTTAAGTTATCAATTACATTAAAAAAACGAAACAACTGTGGATATTGGAAATCAAACAAAAACATAAAATGCTAGAAAAGCTCAGCAGATCTGGCAGTATCTGTGGACTGAAATCAGAGTTAACCTTTCAGGTCCAGTGACCCCACTTCACAGCCCAATTTGTCAATTACATACATTCAAGTTCATTTATATCCCCATATATTCTGTTAGACTCCACCTCTGTATTAATCTATTCCTTAACTCGTTATCAATAAAGGTATTAAGGGAATAAAACTGAATTGAAATACAAAACAGCAATGATCTTATTGAATAGCAAAACACTCGCAGGAATCCGATTCACGAGAGAAGAAGAAAAGGATAGCCAACTCCCATTCCTAGACGTGATGGTACAGAGAACACCAGACGGAGAATTCACTACAAGAGTATACAGGAAAGCCACACACACAGACCAAGTCCTAAACTATGAAAGTAACCACCCCAAGACACACAAACGAAGCTGCATCAGGACACTATTCAAAAGGGCCACAACACACTGCAGTACACCAGGACTGCAAAAAGAAGAAGAGGAACACCTATATAAGGTATTCGCCAAAAACGGATACCCGCGCAACTTGTAGTGACAACCAGAAGCGGCAGGGACAGGCCACTATAAACACCGGAGGAAACATCAATGAAGCGCTTCGCAGGAGGCTCCCAAGCACTGATGATGTCGCCTAGCCAGGGGACGAAACGTTTGCAACAAAAACTTCCAGCTCGGCGAACAGAACCACAACATACCCCTTGTTTCATTAGAGTCAGTCTCGGTACCAGAAACTTGGCTGCTCATGCTACATTCCCCTGAGAGTTCATCCACAAACTCCATCAACAAACACATCGACCTGGACCCAATATACCAACCACTACTGCGGACAGCTGAAACTGACAACCGGAAGCGGCAGGGACAGACCACTATAAACACCGGAGGTAACATCAAAGAAGCGCTTCGCAGGAGGCTCCCAAGCACTGATGATGTCGCCTAGCCAGGGGATGAAACATTTGCAACAAAAACTTCCAGCTCGGCGAACAGAACCACAACAACGAGCACCCGAGCTACAAATCTTCGCACAAACTTTGAATAGCAAAACAAACTTATGGGGCAGAATAGCCTACAACTCTTCCAGTAGGCATGTAGTGTAGATTCTTGCTCTCACTGGTGGTACCTCGAAATCAGGTACTTTCAGAAGAACATAAGAAAACTGTGGACAGGTACAGATTAACATATTAAGCCTACACCACATTCCACCACCTGTAGGCTTCATTTACTTGGAACTCCATTACCAGCATTCCACTGTTACTGGGCCAAAATCCTGGTACTGCCTCTTCAACTGTATTGCAAATTAACGTATGTGCTGAAGCAGTTCGAGAAGATGGCTCAAGAACAAAATTCAAGGGTATTTCGGGGGCGGGCGATAAATGTTGGCTTTGTTGGTGATGGCTATTGCATCGGAAACCTGGATTGCTATGAATACAGTGAATAATTATGGCTCCAACACATCCCTGTAATACACCAAAGTGACATCCTTACATTATGCTTACTCATGGTTTCCTGGTGCTTAGCTAATAAGCAGGAGTTATTTACCTTCAAGTTCACAAGGTTCATTTTTAGCAGTCTGTGAGGGATTTGACCAAAATTCTTTAAGTCTTTTAAACGCCAAAGAAATAACATGCATACACATTCCTCAGGCCATAAGTGAGTAACCTTTACTTTTCCCAATCTGCAAAAAAGTCAAAAGCCCCATCTTCTTAAAAACTATCTGCCATTGTTAAATGCTTGTCAAAGTTCAGTATTTGTAATGGCTCCTGTCTGCTAAATTGCTTTATACACAGAGAAGGTTGGTAGTTTTTTTCCTTTGATTTTAAAGTATTTTGCAGGTTGAATTATTACTTCTTCAGCTAGATAGACTTGGCTCTCTTCAAAGTACACTTCCTTCAGGAGAATTAGTCGTCTCAGTCTCTGTTACCTCCGCCTTAAGCCTCTTTGCGGCTGGATGTTGCTGGCTAAAATTGAATGATCCTTGCCAGATTAGTCAGTCAGTTCATGCAATTAATTTTCTTCCAATAGAAAAGGAATCATGCAGAGAGGTATCGAACACCATTACTTGCCGAACAAGAAATAGTTGGCCAAAGCCAAAAGTTATTGAATATTCCTGATTGCTCAGAAGAATCTGGTGGCGAACTGCCGACTTTAACTACTGCAGTCTGTATAATGTAAATAGGCACTTCCAGGATTTTGGCCTAACAACAATTAAAGTATGTGACTGAAAGACAATTTGCAGGTGGTGGCATTCCCAAATACCTGTTATCCTTGCTCTTCCAAATAGTTTAGTCACTTCAGCTTCAACATACAGAAATAACTTCTATTCCAGTGGAGGATGACTCGAGAATGCTGAGAACATATCCACAGCACCTTACTAAAAAGAGTGACTCTATTCAATGTGATTATCAACTATTATAGCCCACATGATTCTTTGTATCAGACTAGTGAAGTGCTTATGAGGGCTGTCTCCTTTGTTCATGTATTATGCAAAATAAGAAGTGGAACAGATATAATTCAGACCTATGCAACCACAAGATCAGTCATAGAGCTAGCACATTTTCGGCATCCTGATGCTTTGTTTATTGAATTGAATTGGATTTATTGTCATGTGTAGCAAGGCACAGTGAAAAGCTTTGTCTTGCGAGCAATACAGGCAGATCACATAGTTAAATAACATAGATAAGTAAATAATAGATAAACAGCATCAAGAACGAAAACACAGGTACAGGCGAATATTAAGAGTTTGTGAGTCCATTCTAACAACAGCAGGGTAGAAACTGTTTTGAAACCAGCTGGTGTGTGTGTTCAGGCTTCCATACCTTTTCCCAGATGGTAGATGTTGTAGAAAAGCATTGCCAGGGTGGGATGGATCTTTGAGAATGCCTTTCCTTGACAGGGGGCCTCGTAGATGGATTCTATAGATGGGAGGTTGGCCTTTGTGATTGTCTGGACAAAGTTCACCACTCTCTGTAACCGTCTCCGATCTTCAATGGCACAGTTGCCTTACCAGGTAGTGATACATTCAGACAGAATGCTCTCAATGGTGCACCTATAAAAGTTAGCAAGGGTATTCGTTGTCATGCCAAATTTCCTCAGCTGCCTGAGGAAGAAGAAACATTGTTGGGCCTTTGTAACCAGGGCATTCACATGAAGAGTCCAAGAAAACTTGTTGTGGATGATCACTCCCAGGAGCTTGACACTCTCCACTCGTTCCACCTCTGTACTGTTAATGTGTAGGGGGGCATGAATAACTTCCCGTCGAAAGTCAATAATGAGTTCCTTGGTTTTGCCAACATTGAGAGCTAGGTTGTTCTCAGTGCATCATTTTTCCAGATCTTCCACCTCCCGTCTGTAGTCTGTTTCGTCACCATCTGAGACTCAACCAACATGGTGGTGTCATCAGCAACCTTGTAAATGGCATTAGTCTGGTATTTGGTGATGCAGTCATCGTTATACAGTGAGTACAGTAGGGGGCTGAGTACAGACCCCGGGGGCTCCAGGGTTGAGTGTTAGTGACAATGAAAGAGTGTCCCCAGTCTTCACTGACTGTGATCTTTTGGTCAGGAAACTGAAGATCCAGTTGCAGAGAGTGTGGCTTAGTCCGAGTTCACCAAGTTTAGTAATCAGTCTCGAGGGGATAATATTGTTGAAAGCTGAACTGTAGTCAATGATTAGGATTCTTACGTAGCTGTTCTTGGTGTCAAGATGTTCGAGGGAAGAGTGAAGGACAGGTGGTATGGCATCTGACATGGATCTGTTGGTCCGTTGGCAAACTGGAGTAGGCCAAGAGTAATGGGGAGGCTGGAGTTGATTAATGCCATGACCAGCCTTTCAAAGCACTTCATGACCACCGAGGTTAGGGCCACTGGGTGGTAGTCATTGAGACATGCTGCATGAGCCTTCTTAGGTACAGGCATGATATTGGCCCTCTTGAAACAGGCAGGGACAGTGGCCTGCTGTGGGGAGAGGTTGAAGATATCCGAGTAGATCTCTGCCAGTTGATCTGCGCATGCTCTGAGTGCACAGCCTGGTACACCGTCTGGCCCCATCACTTTCCTTGGATTCACACGAAGGAAAACTGGTCAATTCAATTCAATTCAATTCAATCTACAAATTAGCTACAGTGACTTTTGCAAGAAACCACCTCAGAATTTCACAGTCATTCTTCTTTTAAGCAATACTCTGTTATTTTTAGCTCCCTGCCAAAGTAAAGAACTTCATACTTTCCCACTTTGTATGTTATCTGTCAGATGTTTGCCCACTCATTTAACATATCAATATTACTCTGCATCTTATGGACATTGATATGCATTAAGATTCAGCCAGGGTCACCAATATTATTATGACTAATTCATGAAATATATCTTGATGAAAAGCTTGCTCCTTCCTCAACCTGAAAGTGGTTGAAAAAAAGCTACAGACTGCACAAAGTGGAACAGCAGGCAGCTGCCAACAAAAGGACAGCATCGCATATAGCTCAGTGCTTTTAAATCAACAATTTGGATGTATTTGCACTTTCAACATTCTGAAATGACCCAAGAGGAGTTATTTAGCTTGATGTCAAATACTGTCACATAGTTTCAGGGCAGATGGTCAAAAGCTTGGTCAAAGAGGTTGCACCTTTAAGACATTTGTTAAAGACTACATTTAACCAGTTGAACCAGGAACATTGTTTGTCAGCAAGATTTAAGGGAAGAATTCTTGAACCGTGTTTAAGCAATTGCAAGTATGACCACCATTAGTGGGGTAATTAAAATCATGGAACTAATAATACCAGAATTAAGGCGTTTAAAGCAATAGAGAATAGTACATGCATGGAGGAACTAAAGATCAAGGATAAACATATTACAATCAAATCATTGCTGAACCTAGGAGTGGGTCAGACAGCAGAGCTGATATGTGATCAGGCCTTATTATGAATCAGGACATGGACAGTAGAGCAAGTTTAGAGAACCAATAGGCAGTTGTCCAGCACTACACTTTATTATAGAGTAGCGGCAACAAAGGTCTGGATAACAGGTTGAATAGCAGATGAGCTCAGGCAGAGTTGAAATCAGAAACTATTAATGAAATACAAAGAGACGATCATTTTGGCTGTGCAGATACTCATTTATTGTCAAATGTGGTACCAAAGTTTTGAAAATCTGGTTTAGACTCAAACTATTACAAAGGAGAACCGCTGAATTAATATCGACAGAACAGAGTTTGTAATGGAAACTTAGATCCAATAAACAGTCTCATGAATTAGAGACAGTGCAGTTGCTGAGAGTGTTGGTGAAGTGGAGCTGAAAGTCTTTAGAATTGATGTGAAAACTGATTCTGTGTTTTCAGACAGTATCACCATTAGGCAGCATATCGATGAAGTAGAAGGGCAAAGGATGGATCCTTGGAAATGCACCATAGATAATGATGCAGAAACTGAGAAGGGTAACAAGTGATACAAACATATGGGATAAGAATTGAGGCAGCAGAGTAGTCCCAGCCAACCAGATGAGATTTATCTACTAAAAAGAGAAAGAAATTCAGCACACAAATAAATTTCAATTTTATTGCCCTGCTCACTTCCTCTCCCTTCACTATCATAATTAGATTTGTAGCACAGTTCTTCTATTTAAACATTTTCCTTTCCAATGGATATGTTTTCACAAGCATTTGTTAAATTGACAAGCACCGGATCATAGCATCAGAATGTATTTGGATTTTACTCATTTCTTCATTATATGTTTGTTTTAGAATATTCTGGACATACCTGAGTGATTGCCTTCAATTAGAGACCAGCATAATATTATTATTTTAAATTAATCCTGAATTAGCCAGTATTTTCTTGATTCAAGAATCACAAACAGGTATCTAGAACAAAAAAAGCTTTGAGATGAATTTATCACCAACTTCTTTCTTTTGTTCACAATATCAAGGCAGTAAAAAGGATGTGTACATAGATTCTGACAACGGTCTTCGCTATACCGTTCAACCTACACAGCTAACAAATTATCACATCCCTAGTTATTAAATTCATACTGGTATTCTCAAAGTTGAAGCTTATGTTTGAAATTCACGTACTGACACTTCCTAACTCAGAAAATTAGGCATATCAGTACTTTGTTTCCATTACATGGTGGTGTCAGTGATGGACTGGGGTGAACAAAGTTAAAAATCACATAACACTCAGTTATAGACTAACAGGTTTATTTAAAAGTACAAGCTTTTACAGCACTGCTCCTTTGTCAGGTAGCAGTGACTAACTGCCTACAGATTGTGTGCTTTTTGAACAAAACAGAATGTATCTGCAAATGCATATTCACCACATAGACGTATATGTGTGTATGCATACTGGTGGGTGCGAGTGAGGGAGAGAGAAAGTGTGTGTGTACCTATGAGAGACTGTGAAGGAGAAGGAATGAAGGGGTGTGTGTGTGCACACGCGCGAGTGTGACAGAGTAAATGCCTGTGAGAGGATATGTGTGTGAGAGAGAAACAGAGACAGAGTGCGTGTGTGAGAGAGGGTTTGTGTGACTGCGTGAGTGCTTATGTGTGAGAGTGTACAGTGTAGTGCAGTAACCTGTAGTGTGACATGAACCCAAGATCCCAGATGAGGCCATCCTCACGGGTACTGAAATTGGCTATCAGCCTCTGCTCAGCCACTCTACTTTGTTGCGTAACCCGAAGTCCGCCTTGGAGGACATTCACCCAAAGATCCGAGACCGAATGTCCTTGACCGCTGAAGTGTTCCTGACTGGGAGGAAACTGGCAATTGTTCCAATCATCCGTTGTCATGGTGTCTGCATGTTCTCACCAATACACCATGCCTTGCATGTGTATGCACAGGGCTTATCTGTAGGGGATGGCCGTTTTAAAATGTTTAGGATTGCAGCATCGTGAGGTTATCCGTAGCCTTGAGGCAGAGTGAGGTACTGAGGTGCCTGTCCTTGATGGAGATATGTGTCCAAGAATGAGATTAATTCTAAGAAGTTATCCATGGTATGTCTGATGGTGGGATGAAACTTGTTAATATCACTATAATTTTTTCAGTGGCTCTGCAGCATGGGTTCAGAGGAAGAAAATGTTGTCAACATGTATGTCTGGTTTACAGTGTTGGTCAGACATCCTGTGTAGCAAAGTCTTGCTCGAACCTGTGCATGAAAACATTGGCACATTGGGTTTCAAATCTGGTCCCCATTGCTGTTGCGTGTGTCTCAATAGAGAATTTGTTGTCAAAGGTGAAGACATTGTGGTCGAGAATGAAGCAGATGACTTGGAGGATGGTGTCTGGATATAGGCATTGTTGATATTGAGTTATTGTATACGGAGGCTGTTGCAGCAATGCCATCGTTGTAGTGGATGCTGGTGTAGAGTGCCAAAACATCCATTATGATGAACAATGTTCCTGGTTCAACTGGTCTGTGAGTACTGAGTTTCTGTAAGCAATTTGTAGTGTCGCAACAGAAGCTAGGGAGCCCCTGTACAATGGGTTTCAAGATGCCCTTGAAGGGTGTGGTTTGCTAAGTTGACAATGGATTTCCCTGTAGCTGTGCGAGAGGAGGCTTGTCTACTGCTGGCAGTGATGCCAGGTTTCTCCAGTTTCTTGTTCTTGGTGTGCATGGAGGTGGTGTAGTTCCATTACCTCATCTGCTTGGCATTGTCTCGTAACTGTACTGCTCATCAAACAAGTAATTTCCCCTCTCCCTCGTACCCACCTCTATAGGGTGAATTTGTATCTGCAAATACAAATCTGCAAATGCATTGTATTTTGTTCAAAAAGCACACAATCTGTAAGCAGTCAGTCCATGTGACTTTCTATAAATTTCTCCTTTGGAAATAAAAGGTCTGACTCTGGGTTGGAGTCACTAATCTCACATCTTTAATGTATTCTCTGAGCGGAGATGTCATCTTTCTTTACCACTGATAAAATCTTGTCATCTTGGAGATGTGAAATTCTGGGAATTACATATTAAATCAATCAAAACCTACATCCCCATTCTAAGTGATTACAGACTTAACAGCCATCTAGGTTTGTCTAGTACATCACATCAGTTGTATAGCACTTTGAACTTTTACTTATAAATTGTCTTTTGTACCTGCCCCACTAGCTACCTGACGAAGGAGCAGCACTCCAAAAGTTTGTACTTTCAAATAAATCAGATGGATTATAACCCGGTGTTGTGAGATTTTTAACTTTGTTCCCATTACACACAAGAATGTAAGATCTGGAATTGAAGGAATGCTGCCCTTTTATTTGATAAATGAGTATTCAGACAGGGAAGAAGGTAAGAAACCGTAGACAAATGGCAAGAGCAAGCTTTTATTCTTACAATACAGATCGTGTTTTCAGTTTTGTGAATAATTAAAATTTCATTAAAAGTATACAAAGATACTTCAGTTAAAGTATTTCCTCAGTGTCTATACACATAACCAATCATATTTTCATTAGTTATTTAAAAAGTAAATACACCTTAATGTATATTTTGGTCCACTTGGTTGAACAAACAGAACTTGGGGGATTTTGTTTAGAAAGAAACTGGAGCTACAAATCTAAATTACAATTTAACAATACAACATACATCTAGACTTTTTAAAAAAAAAACTACATTCCTACAGTAGATGCTTTATCTTTAACAACTACACTTGGGAGCATTCTAGCACTTGTAAAGTTAAAATCATTAGCTAGTTGGCACAGATATGCGATGGTCATTGAATTGAGTTGTAACATTTAAAGATATCCATCCAATATGATAATTTATCAATTTGAAAGGCAATTTTAAGCCATTTTGCAATCTGTTGTACGATATTTTGATATCTTATAAC
Source organism: Chiloscyllium plagiosum (assembly GCF_004010195.1). NCBI lineage: Eukaryota > Metazoa > Chordata > Chondrichthyes > Orectolobiformes > Hemiscylliidae > Chiloscyllium > Chiloscyllium plagiosum. Next base: position 43,094,327 of record NC_057716.1, read on the forward strand.
AAAGAGTGAATGGTTTATTATGTTGTAACATTGATCAATGTCCTTGTGTCAAAACAGGAATGTATTAAAGAGTAATACTTAAATTTGTGGCATTGTTTTCTCCGAATTTAGAATTCATTTTAAAGAAATCAAAAAGCTTCTGCATTTTAAGCTTTTATTTTCTAAATATTATTGGTATAATTGAAAATACTGATTTCCTAAATCACAAACTTTCAGGACCATCTTATCTCGCGCATTATGTTCCCAGTATTCCGACTTTTATATCAGCATGGAAATTAAAGGAATTTAAATGCACATAAGATGTGTTTTCCAAAGTAGTTAAATACAATCCAAGGTTTCATAATTTCATGTAAAACTTGAGTACAAACAGGCTGGAATCATATGCTGCAAAATATGTAAAATCAAATCTGGCTTTGCAGAGTGGGATATGGCACTGGTGAGAATTTGCTCAGGAATTAATGGAAAATTGTGAAAACTGCTCAAAAATAATTATAAGTCACATGTAGATACAAAAGATTGCAGATAAAATATATGTCGTGAATGGAATTCATTCCATGTATAACCAATGTGTGTTAACTTGATTTGAAAAGATGTCTTTTGATGGCTTAGGCAGAAAATATATCAACATAAGTATTCTCATTTTTAGATGCTCTTGACTATACTGGAGAACTACTTTAAGAAAAACTGGCTATTTATATTTAGTTTTTTAAAAAGTGCCACTGACAAAAAGATGTTTTGAAGATTTTCATTTTGCACTCAAGACAATTCATAGTAAAATCAATGTAAAGGGGAACAACATTCTTTTTAAACCATGTGCTAACACGCTGATTGGTTGGCAGATAGACTAAATGGAACAGGCGTCACTTATAGAAAATGCACTAGTTAGATGATGACTGACATTACTAACTGCGTCCAACAAGCCCATGCATGTAAAACTCTTAATCACATTGCCCAAAATTAGATGAGATTCTGCAAATAACAATTGCGAAATAATCCAGATTGTGCTAAACATTATACTGATAAGCAAGTTAAGATGGTCAGTCAGGCTCAGAGTGTAGTATATTTTACTGTACTGAAAGTTATTTGTATTAATATATATGTTCCAGTTACTTGCAAATAGAAAGAACATTTACACAAAATATGCCTGCTTCAGCTAAACAGAGTGGGTGACAGCCATTCTTTGGTTCATTCTTCTGTACAATGCCTTGATCAGTTAAATTTAAACAAAGATTGACACATGACAGTCAATGCTGAAAATGAGTTGCTGGAACAGCGCAGGAGGTCAGGCAGCATCCAGGGAACAGGAGAATCGACGTTTCGGGCATAGGCGCTTCTTCAGGAATGAGGAAAGTGTGTTCAGCAGGCTAAGATAAAAGGTAGGGAGGAGGGACTTGGGGAAGGGGCGTTGGAAATGCGATAGGTGGAAAGAGGTCAAGGTGAGGGTGATAGGTCAGACTGGGGTGGGGGCGGAGAGGTCAGGAAGAAGATTGCAGGTTAGGAAGGCGGTATTGAGTTAACGCTCCGCAAGTAGGCGGCCTGTCTCCCCAATATAGAGGAGGCCACATCGGGTGCAGAGGATGCAATAGATGATGTGTGTGGAGGTGCAGGTGAATTTGTGGCGGATATGGAAGTTTCCTTTGGGGTCTTGGAGGGAGGTGAGGGGGGAGGTGTGGGCACAGTCAATATCCATTTAATTGGTACATTCTCCATGGCAATGCCTCGACAAGAGCTCACTTGCCAACCAATCAGCATGTTCTTTTCACAAAGTATATAAATGTCATTCCCCTTTACATTGGTGTACTGGCAAATTGTCCTGATGAGTACAAGATGAAAACTATGACAAAAATGGTCTTTACTTTCCTGCAATAGTTAATCTCTATTACCCAACAACATTTTTTTAAAAAAAGTTACTATCAAAGCTCACAAAATGTTTTATACGGCTACACAAATTAGCTCACAATTATTAATGAGAATTGCATTTATTCAGATTACATAAACCTGAAAACTAATCTTATCAATAGGAATGAATGATTAGCAAATCAGTATGCCAACATTTCACTCCCCTACATCACCCAGTTTGAAATAAACATTCAGAGTTCAAATATTATTCAAACTATCAGAATAGCAGTTAATATCACTATACTTCCTATAAACTCTCTTCAAGTTCTATTAAAGTGTAAAGGCCTAATTTATTGGTTGATCATAATTAGAATAGTTGATTGTCACAACAGCTATATTAATATATATGGTACATACAACAGTTCATCAGAATTCCATAATATTCAGTCACCTCTACTTAGCAATGAAAAGCAGAACAATTTTGACTGTGTTCTCCTGTCGGAAGAGAATGTGTTTTCCCTCATTATTTTCTCAATGCAAATGAAATTTCAAGCTTGATTGAAAGTATTTTCAGAAAAGTTTAATTTCTTTATATGAAGTGTCATTAGAAAATAACAGATAGTAGTCTGCAACAAAATCTATGTCCCATGCTGAACTAGCACATCCTAAATGGGTACACTGACATGGCAAAATTATTCTCCTAAAAGCTATTTTACATTCATAGAAAGCAAAATTAACATTCTACACATTAACATTTCTAATCAATCGTGTTGCAATCTTAATGGCTCAGCATTACCTAGTTATTAGGATTAAAATACTTCAAAATGCCCACCCTACAGTGCATTATGCACATCTTTCCTTTTGAGTTTGCTTCATCTTTAATTCTCCAAATCAAATGTACTGAACTTTAAAATTCTAAAGTAACTATTGTACAATGAAGTATAAAGATTCAAAAAAATGTGGTAATATTCCACTTTCTCAAAAATCTCACTAATAAAACTTAGTGTTAGATCTTTCCTCATCCACTCACTTCCCTTCTTTCTTGAAAGTTAAATATTTTTACAGACATGTTTTGGGTCCAATCAAATCCAAGTGGCGATATTTACATGTGAGCTGAAACAGCCCATGTCAACAGACCATTGGACCATAAAGTATGGGTTAAAAATCATGGTTGGGAAATGGCAGAGAGAAATCAGGAGTGAGTTTAATTACATCTTCATCCACATCTACATATACATGTTAAGAGAAGAGGCAAGGTCAATAGCAATTAATAGTTGAAATACTGATTAATTTTTCCCCAGGATATCAAGCTCAATCGTACTTTCTTCTTATTGCTCCTGCAGACCAGTTAAAACAAACCAGGCATCTTAATCTTAGACAATTTTTTTCCATTGGATACAGTCACTTAATTAGTGGTGAAGCTGCAAAATCATATACAGGCATAAATACTCAAATTGATGCCTTTGCAAAGGTACTACTGATATAAAATTGTGTTCATTTAACAATAGAATTTTCCATACAAATTCATAATATTCACAGTATTTAATATTCATGTAAAACATACACAGAATAAAATGGCATGGTTAACAGTTTACATTCATACCTGACAAATTGGTTCTAGTAACTCCATCATTTATGGGTACTTATAAATGCTAACATTTTTACTTACTTAATACTTTCTGAACCTTTAAAAGCTGGAGTTGCTTAATAAACCAAAATTAGGTAATTTTTGGACTTTGTAATAGGGTTTGGAAGATTAAAGTGCTTTACTTTGCACAATGAGTTACAAGTCAAAGATATACACGTATTACTTTCAAATAGTGCTAACATGCTTGAAGTTGAATTCTCTTACATATTGCTCATAAGATTATATTATCCTAATTGGTTGTCAATCATCAGATAAAACATAAATCAGAGTTTGAAATATTTTGATAATTTAAACCTATAGCAAAGAGGATTCTGTTAGTTTAAAAAAGCTTGGAGTGCTATCAATCTTAATCATTGTTTAATATGTGGCAGAACAAAGATTATGTACACTATTTGCTTCCTTTTGTTTGCTAAAATAAGCAATTTCTCTCTCCCAGTCTCCCTTTCATAGAAGAAACTGGTGTCCAGATTAAACTACACTGTTAAACAAAACTGATCAGCATATTTAAAGCAAGGTAATGTACAAAGAGGTTTCTTAAACCCCCTTTTTTTTGGCTAATTGGTTGGTAAATGAACTGGCATCCTAAAATTAAAAAAAAAACATTCTTGGAGAAATTTGGTCAAAGCACCCTCAGCTATTTTTTCTTCTAATTGAAACACACTTAGTTTGGACAGCATCTTGGCAAGAGCTAGATTTTGCACCTCTAAAAATATCTAAATCCTTCCCACTTGACAGAGACAGAAATGCAAGAACTTTGAAAGCTTTTAATTGCACAACCAGTTAAATCTTTGCAAACAGACAGGAAATAACTGGTCAAGGGAGGAAAAGTAGCAAGGAAAGTAATTACGAATGACAACTCCTTTTGACCAGCAATTAGTAACACTTACCTGCCACCTCATAAATAAGCTATCATAGTTACATCAATTTCAAATAGAAGTTCTACCATTTGCCTCAGTTGAAGATAAAGATTACATCTACACTGTTGCTAGTTAAATTTTGCCTCTGGATCTCCACTTTCATTTATCTACTTTTATTGAATACAAAATACACTATGTTCATTGACTCCGCTAAATCGCATACACTTTGAATTGGGAAGAATTTACTTGTGTATCTTTTACAAAAGATTTTGTAATAGTGCAGAACACATTAGTTATAACTTTATGTTCCAGAAACTGTTTCTACAAGAATTCAAGTTCTGGTATAACCAGTACTAATTGGCAGCTACTAGAAAAGATGAAGCACAATCCAAACCTCATCCTAAGACAGTGTACAGCACTGATGCATGTAACAAAGATCCTATTCAAAATGTACAAACAACAAAATTAAACTAAGGGTCAAAACAAAAATCCACATTTAATAGCAATTCTTCCAGAAGACACACTCCCTCTGGATAAACAGGTGCAAGGAATGGACATGTTCAGCCCCAAGGATTTAATTCCTGGCATCAAACCTGTCCCGGCAACAGTCAGAAAAGCATTGCTGTGTTCAGCCCAACCAAGTATTTTTCCAACCAAGTTACACTAACTTTTAATTACGCCATGCACTGTATGGAGACATTCTGGACCAGACCAACAATTGATTACACAATATAGTGTAGAAAAAAAAAGTTGTCATCTGCTGAAAATATATAATAGAAATAAGGTTAGGTAAGCTTGTCAAGCTTCTGATTTTATGCATTATAAAGTGCAGAAAAAAGTCTGGGAAATTTTAGAACCACTTTACCTTATTGGAATATATAAATGCCAGCAGTAACTGCATAGCAATATTAGCGGAGTGACCATCTTTTCAATCCATTTTAATTCACATGTTTTCAACTTAAAAGTGCAACAAAAGGACTCTCTGTCTCAGATAATTTATTCCTTGAGTTCTCAATATTTTCTTCTGGAATGACCACTGGAGGGAATTCACCATTTGCAGTAGGTAAGGAATTGCAAGAAAGCTGAGCAGTCTCTGTAAAAAGGTTGAAAAATAAAATTTATAATCTTGGTTCAGTGTAAACACTCCATCTCCATAATGTTTCAGTTTGCCTTTCACAGAGCTGAGAAGAGACAGTTTTAAAAGCACAGACATGCTTACTCAGCAAAATAAAACAAAGAACTGTGGATGTTGGAAATCTGAAACAAAAACAGATTGCTGGAGAGAAACAGCACATCTGGCAGCATCTGTGAAGATACAGCAGAGTTAGCATATTGAGTCCAGTCGGTGACTCTTCTTCACAACTGTCAATAGCTAGGAAAAGGTGCTCTTTTTGTTGAAGACTGGGCATAAGCGTAAAGAAATGGAAGAATATGTTCAGGATCTAAAATTATTCAAATCTTATATTGAATCCTGCAGGCTCCACAAGTGCAAAATGAGATGCTATCCTTCCAGCTTCTCGTTGGAGCACTGTAGCAGGCCTGAGACGGAAGTGTTAGTCAGGGAACACAGTGGTGTGTTGAAATGGCAGGCAATTGGAATCTCAGGGGTATTTCTGCCAACAAGATGAAATTGTTCCACAAAGCGGTCTCCTAATCTGCGTTTCATTTCCCCAGTGTAGAAGAGACCACGTTGTGAGCAACAGATACAGTGGACTAGATTGAGAGAGGTGCAGGTAAATTGCTGCTTCACCTGGAAGGTGTGCATGGAGCCTTAATCAGGAAGTACAATATAAACTCATTATCACCGACATGTTCCCAATTATTAGGTTTTTACTCCTGAGCATATGACCATGCATCCCGTTGTCTCTGGACTCCATCTCCAGCTATCCACTCATTCCTTTCCCATTCCACACACACACAGCTGCTCTAGGTCTTCAGCACAAATACCAACTTTTCCAAGCTCTCTTCTGAAAGAGGGTCACTAGACTCAAAACATTAGCTCTGCTTTCTCTCCACAGATGCTGTCAGAGCTGTTGAGTTTCTTCACTAATCTCCATTTTTGTTTCAATTGACCCAATATTTTAACGGAGTTCAACCTTTATAACTGGTAACTCAGAGTTTCGATCACTGGTGCAATTTAAACCCACAGAACGCTCTGAACAACAATCTGGCTAAGGGCTTCTGTACTGTTAGTTCATTGCTTTATTTTACATTCAATTAGTGTCATAAAGTGGCAATTGAATCCTAAAAGGGTCGTACATAAGAGTATAAATTGCTGAAGAAACTCAGCAGGTCTTGCAGCATCTATGCAGAAAAAATACAGTTAATGTTTCAAGGCCAGTGACCTTTTTTTTTAAGAAGTAGAAGCAGCTAGGAAGAGGGAGTATTCATACTGACTGGTGGTGATTGTGGGGGGTGGAGGATTGTGGGAGGAGTGAGCAGGTAGGTGGAGAAAAAGTAACATACAGAAAGAGTGAGAAAAAAGGGTAGGCAGACAAAGGGATTGTTAGATAGTAAGCCAAGAAAGAAGCCTGTCTAAGGTGAGCAGGACTTTTACATAGCTGCATACCTGAACAAGATGTGGTAGTGAATTAAACACTAAATTAAAACAAGTTACAGCAAATACTAGAGATTGGAAACAAACAAAAACAGAAATTGCCAGAGAAACTCAGCAGTTCTGATTCCTTTGACTACTTTTCCCTTTTGCATCTGAGAGTAAAGTTACGAATGCTTAAATAAGTCTATATTTAATGGTATCTTCAAATTGTGAAAGGACATCTGCTTTGTCCATATGAGATTTTGTTGATGATTTAGAATTACATGGAATACACAGCACAAAAAAGGTCAATTTGGCCCAATGTGTCCATGATAGCATTCATGCTTTATTGGAGTCTCCTCCCACTTTCCATCTAAGTCTAGCATTGTAACCCCATTCTAATCATTTTCATATACCTCTCTACCTTCCCCTTAAATACACCTAAACTATTCACTTCAACCACTCTGGTGTAGTGCGTTCCACATTCTCTCCACTGTTTGGTTAAAGATATTCCTTTTGAATTGGATTGCAGTGTGGCCTCTAGTTATGCTCCTTTGCCTGAATGAAAACATTCTCTTTGTATCTGCCCTATCAATAATCTTTCATTATTTTAACATTTTGGATAGTCACTCTTATAAATTCCATTATTATACTTTTTTTTCTAGAGTTTATTATTTTCTCAACTTTAGTAACAATTCCATTACTTTCCTACCACTAATGACTGGTCAAAAAGCCTATGGGCTCTTAATGCAGCCGCAATCCCCCAACTCTCTTCTGGTGTTTCAGAAGGGTCCTCCTCTGGCACTCTTAAGTGGTGGCAACCATCCTCAGGTTCTCCTCTACCCCACTCATGTGGTTGTTTCCCCGTCCCAAAGCCATAGTACCCACTGTCCTTTCCCTCATCACTCCTAATCACAGACAGACAGTCAATGAGATTGTCAACAGATTCTACAGAGAATAGGTGAGTGACTGCTACCCCTACGTCAAGCAGAGGACAGAATTCAGAGATGAAAAAGTTTGAAATCAACCAAATGGCAACAATTATTCATCCCTAATTTTGACAGATGAATTGCACTTAGTGGAACCTACTTTAGTTTCAAGAAAAAAGTTAAGTGCTCTTATTCCATTATGCTCTGCTTCACATAATTGCCATAGAGCTGTTCCACATTGAAAGCAGTGAACAAAATAACCATGCTTTTCAAGATTTACAGTTTAAATGATTAGAAATATAAATGTTTCCAGAGTTAAGTTGGCAAGTGAAAATTCTAAATTTTATTCTAGGAATAGCATTAATAGCTTATTGCAAGAATTACATGCTTACTTTGTGTGTATTCCAGAGTGCTATCGCTATATGATTCAACACCTGAATATCCCGATATTGTCTTGGGTACTTCCTCATGTGGTGTCACAATAACTGCTTCTTTTTGGTAAATTGTGTTCAGTTTCCTATTGAAGACAAAATTGAATTTCAACAAAAAAATGTGAAAGAAAAATTCTAAAGAAATAAAATAATTATTGATCATTAATAGAAATGACTATTAAAAAGCTTATTAATAATATCAAATATTGCCTTTTTGGGTAACAAGCAGAACTAGACACAGGAATCAGCCACAATTCATGATCATTAGAAAAAGGAGGCAAGCAAAAGGAATTAAGTTTAACTTACACTGACATTAGATTACTTGGATTACTTACAGTGTGGAAACAGGCCCTTCGGCCCAACAAGAACACACCGACCCGCCGAAGCGCAACCCACCCAGACCCATTCCCCTACATTTACCCCTGCACCTACGGGCAATTTAGCATGGCCAATTCACCTGACCTGCACATTTTTGGACTGTGGGAGGAAACTGGAGCACCCAGAGGAAACTCACACAGACACGGGGAGAATGTGCAAACTCCACACAGTCGCCTGAGGCGGGAATTGAACCCGGGTCTCTGGCGCTGTGAGGCAGCAGTGCTAACCACTGTGCCACCGTGCCGCCCACATTGGTCACAGCCTAAAAGTTGGCCTTGCCAGATTTCACATGAAATGGGAATCGGAAGGAAGCAGATTTTTATCCTACATTTCCTCCTGTTACAACTTAATTTTTCCTCTCTCCCACAGTCTTATCCCTTTCCCCTTTCCTTCTTGTTCTCCTGTTTCTAAACAATTAAACCCTTTCTCTCACTGTCGGTTTTATTCTGTCCCCTCTTACTTCCAGAAAATAATCCATGAGACTTTGTGCTCCAAATATTTACTTATCCAAAAAGAAGCTCAGGAAAATGAACAACGCAAGAGCAAATCTGCTTCAGAAAGCTGGTGAAAGTGCATCCAGTTATCTTAAGGCAGCACCACGTCTCTGAGATGGCAACCTAATGCAAGAACCTTTAAATGGTACTACCAGGCTGCTACCCAATGGGGAGCCACCAACCCGTTCCAGTAGCTCTATATCGACAGCTCCACGACATTTTACGTGAATATCGAGAGGCTTTTTCTGCCACCTTCTTATAGCAGCCAACATGCCTTGTCTGCTACCATTTCGACTTTCGGTCCTGACCAGCCAAGTGGAACTGCTACAGCTGCTCTGGTGCCTGCACTCTTACTTAGCCCCGATTGTCATCGCTATCCAAACAGCAAGCAACTGACTCTCAGCACAATCTACCATATTGCCAAGAACTTCCCCTTCTACAAGAGCAAGGTGGGTTGGTAGAACTCCATCCACTACAATTTGCTTCAAGGTGGTGGCTAGGAATGGGAATGCTCCAGGTGAGAGGCTCCATCCCTAATGCTAGTTGCCACTCTTTTCTGCATGTGAAATTCTGCAGATCTGAAATCACAGTAGAAAGCCTCCTACTTTGAGCTGGCCCAAAGACTCAGTACCATGGCTACAGGACTCAGGTTGCTGGAGGCTACTCCAATCACAGACTTGTCCTCTCCCATGTTTGCTGCTGATAAGCTGCTGAAGTTCTGCAGGTGAGCCTATATGGGACAGAACGGGTGTGTAATTGCTGACGCAACTACTTGTAAAAACTATGAATGACCTGTAAATTAAAGCAGACATGAGGCCACATGAAATCTCCAGCAGGCCATATGTGGCCTACGAGCCATAGGTTGGACATTCCTAATGTAGTGGAATTAAGAAAGCAGCATTACTGCAAATTCCAATTATCAGCAAATTCTACAACATGCTCATATTGAACAAGTGATAATACTGGTAGGAATACTGGGCTAAAAAATATCATTGCAAAGGTCTCATTTTTATCAATTATCACAATTATCTGTGGCCAAATATAATTTGCATCAACCAAATAACCAAATTCTTTTCCCTTACCTATCATAAAGAATAGTACCAGGATGACTAATGGATCGTTTTATCTGTAACATCAAAAAGAAAGTTACAATGTGAGTATCATCTAAATTAGTTCATATTATATCTCAATTTACATTAAGAGCCAGTCACGAAAATACAACATTTTACCAAAAAAGGTAGACAAAATGTAAATATATTACTATATGTATTTTCTTTTTAGTTTTTATAGACTCATACCCGAACCATCTGAACAAGTGATGGTGATACAGGAGAGACAAGTGGATCAGCGAGAGAAAACTGGAACATTTCTGGCTTAAACTTGGCATTAGCTATCTTCATACACTCATCAAGAGTTGAAATGAAGGTATTGCAAGTAGCACTGAGCAAGGATGAAGCTTCATTCATGGTCTGTGAAACAAAAACAAAATGTTACTTAAATATACATATTTCACAACATGCTTTATCAATGATCATTGTTTATCCAGAGCCGTCCAAATCCCAGAAGTCACCACAGTCCTATTGTATGAGAGGTGCCCTTGCATTAGAAAGGAATGACTGGTGGTTTAACTTGAGGATCGCAGTGCCTAAAGACAGGGGGAAAGATAGAGAAGGAAAGTTCTTCATGGTAAGCTCAGCCAGTGTGGGAATTGATATTGTATTATCGCAAATCAGCTATCCAAACAACTGAGCTAACTGACCCGCTATCTCAATCCTAAACTGCATAAGAACCTAAAAGCACCATTGTTTTACACAATTCATTGACTCCACACAAACTTTAAAAAAGTTCCAAAATACGGGGTAACCCTTTACCCTCTTTATACTACTTTAAACAAACACAGCTTTTCTTCATTCTGGAGGTCTAAGTTGGGCAATTGCTCATTATTTCCCAAAGCTGTATTAGAAATTTAGCCAAACATTTTTATCTGATAGCAACATAAAAAGAGTGCTATTTATTGTTTTGTATGATGATGAGAGAAGTTGTGTGGCAGTAGAGTACACTTCCAGAGGGAACAGTTAAGGCACATACTATCAACTTTATATTTGATAGCTGGATGTAGGGATATGGGTAGAGGATGCATAAACATGAATCCTCCAATATCAACATCCTGGGGTTTAATAGAGAGGCTAGGAATACTGCAGTGAGTTTTTCACCTCTTAACTCCCAAAGCCTGTTTGCCATCTGCAAAGCACAAGTCAGGAGTGTGATGGAATATTCCCCAGTTGCCTAGATGGGTTGAGCTCCAACAACACTCAAGAGGCTTAGCACCATTCAGACAATTGGCATGACATCCATTAATGTCCACTCCCTCTACCACCAACTCTCAGTAGCAGCAGTGTGTACTATCGACACAATGCACTGCAGAACTTCACCGAGGATCCTCAAACAGCACCTTTCAAACCCATGATCAGTTCCATCTAGGAGGAGAAGGGCAATTGATATATGGGAACACCACCACCTTTAAGCTTCCCTTCAAGTCACTCACCATTCTGATGGAAATATATCATCGTTCCTTTATTGTTGCTGGGTCAAAATCCTGGAATTCCCTTCCCAATGGCATTGTGGGGCAACCCACAGTAGGTGGACTGCAGTGGTCAAGAAGGCAACTCACCACTACCTTTTCAAGGATAACTAGGGACAAGCAATAAATGCTGGCCAGCCAGTAATGCCTACAATGAACACATATATATTTTTAAAAAAAGCAAGTTTTTGGATAAAAGATGAGGACTGAAGCCCTGTGGCTAGCGGTGTGCCTCAGGGGTCAGTGCTGGGCCCATTACTGTTTGTTACCTATATCAATGATTTGGATGAGAATGTACAAGGCATGATTCGTGAGTTTCATAGAGTGTGGTGCTGGAAAAGCACAGCAGGTCAGGCAACATCTGAGGAGCAGAATTGACGTTTCAGGCATAAGCCGTTCATCAGGAATTGGTAATTTTGCAGACGGTAAAATAGGCGGTATCGTGGACAGTGAGTGAGGTTTTCAAAAATTGCAGCAGGGCCTTGATCAGCTGCGGAGGTGGGTCGAGAAATGACAAATGGAGTTTAATATTGATGTGCGAGGTCTTGCATTTAGAAAAGTCAAATCAAGGTAGGAGTTTCATGGTGAACAGTAGGGCCTTAAGGAGTGTAGAGGAACAGAGGGATCTTGGAGTTCAGGTACATGGTTCTCTGAAAGTGGAGTCACAGGTAGATGGGGCGGTGAAGGCTTTTGGCACACTGACCTTCATCAGTTAGGGCATTGAGGATCGAAGTTGGGAAGTTATTTTGCAGTTGTATAGGATATTGCTGAGGCTGCACTTGGAGTATTGTGTTCGGCTTTGGTCACCTTACTACAGGAAGGATGTTATTAAACTGGAAACAGTGCAGAAGAAATTTACAAGGCTGTTGCCAAGACTTAATGGACTGAATTATATATAGGGAGAGGTTGGATAAACTAGGACTTTTTTTCTTTCGAGTGTAGGAGACTGAGGGATGATCTTTTCGAAGTGTATAGATCATGAGAGGCATGGACAGGGTGAATGCATTCAGTCTTTTTCTCAGGGCTGGGGAACCAAGGACTAGGAGGCATTAGTTTAATGTTAGAGAGAACAGAATAAAAGGGAACCAGAGAGGCAACTTTTTTTTAAACATAGGATGGTACATATACGGAACGGGCTGTCAGCAGAAATTGTTTGAAGCAGGTATGTTAACAACATTTAAAAGGTATTTGGACAAATACATGGATAGGAAAGATTGAGAAGGATATGGACCAAAATTTCAGGGAAATGGGTTTAGCATAGATGTACATTTTGGCTGGCATGAAATCGGATTATACACCTACACAAGCAAAATTAATATCAGTATACCTCAGGCATATCATACCTCAGGAGGGGACAAACTTGGCTGGTCTTGTTTGACAGACTCTTGTATTGTATGAACTTGCTGCATCAACAAGTCACAGTACAACCGAAGTTCTGACATCTTCGTTTTGAGAGACTCATTGGTTTCACTGATTTCTAGATAATTCAGAAGTACACAATTTACAGATAAGCCAAAAGATTAACTTGTCAATTTGTTCAGCAAGAGCAAATAGAATAGATTGACAAGGAATATTAGTGCAGTGCCAAGGTCAATAGCTCCATTTAGTTTTTTTTCTCCCCAATAACATAATTTGCAAAAAGTTACATTTGTTCAACTTGGAGGGCAATTAATTTTTTCAACATGTATTTACAAGGTTATGGTCATTATGTTCATTACCATTTTAATAACACAATTTCAACTCAACAACTTTTTGACTTAAGGAAACAATTTTACATAAACATTTCCAAATGGTTTTAAGATCTAGCTATGCTTTTCTTTTGAAAAAAAACACAATATAATGGACACAAGAAATAATGCAAACGAAACAGAAAAATTAAACTGATTTCATGATAAAATGCTATACAAATCATGAACAGCAGAAAGCTTTCTGTGTCATTTACAAATCCTGTCTACAGTTAATGTTACCTTTTTCCTTTTTAGTCCTGGTATCTGTGAGACATGCTTTTGAACTTCCTAATGCCACCAACCATCTCTGCCTTTCAGCAGCATTGACTGATTTCACATAGAAATGCTGCTCTCCAGGAATAATTAATTCCATGCGTGTGCTATCTGTTGAATGTACTGATTTAAAAAGAAACATGTGAAATGCTCCAGTGATGTATCAAGAACAAAATACATACACATTTTCTATAAATATCTAAATCAAAAATGCTAGTAATGTAATTTCAATAACAAAGCAAACTCCATGCAAAGTATCTGATAACTGATCTGTTTCCAAGAGCCAATCTTCAGCAAGTATATTTGAAACCAATGTTTAGAATATCGCACTCTTAATTCTCAAAAGCAGAACTGAAGCAGTAATTTATGAAAAAGAACATGAAAAATCTTTCATTTATGATTTTTTGACTTGGAAATAGCTTTTTCCTCTACCTTTAATTTCACATACAGCCATTTTGATACTTCCTTTGCTTCCTTTGTTAACATCATCCTGAGAATCATAGTAGGAAAGTATGCCATTATCCAGGACAAACCAACGAGGTTGCCAACCTAGGACAGTGTTTAAAATCTTGATTAGGGCAAATTTTTTGAAGCACCAAAGTTCACAAGACAGGAATTAATTAACTTTTAATGCTTTTAGAACTAACCCTATTCAAATATTTTTAGCTGGTATGCAATAGTTGAGACTTTGATCGCAATCTGTATAACACAAATAAAAGAAAATTTTAAACATTAAATATCATTGATGCATATGTGGTGTATATCCCAGAGAAGTGGAGCATGTATTAATAAAGGACTAGGTGCTGCTCTGGGACCAGGCTCAAATCTAGAGAAAGATTAATTATATCTATTTTTCTACCAGATGTAAACACCTATGCAAACTATGTGGGTTGACCAAACCTCCACAATTAAACTCCAAAATGAAAATGCTACTCTCACACATTTAAATTAGGGTAAATATTGCTTTGCAAAATAAAAACAAAATTACTTCAGAACAAGATGTGTTACCCTCTTAACCTAGGAGTATTTGATGCTAGCACTGGAACCCTAAAATAGAAATGTGATCTGTATACCTCACTTCATTTTGTACATTTGAAAAGGAGGCCTCTCGGAGCAGTGCATTCGAGATTCCCATCATCCTCAGAGTGAAATTCTTTTTTTCCTCAAATTCTGTCTGAACCTCCTTCTCCTTACCCTAGAAGTATGGCCCTTCATGGCTGATCCCTCAACCAATGGTAACAGCTGCTCCCTACTCACCTTATCCATATTATTCAACCTAATGCACTCAATCATTAACCCCCTCAGCCTTTTCTGCTCTAAAGAATTCAATTCAAGTCTCTCCTTATAGCCCAATTTTTCCATCCCAGGCAACATCTTTGTGAACCTCCTCTGTACCCACTTCACTGCGATCACATCCTTCCCGTAGTGAGGTGACCACAACTGTACACCGTACTCCATCTGTGACATAGCCAACACTCCGTACAACTCCAACATTGCCTCCTTGCTCCTATACTCTATGCCACGACTGTGATTCTACTATGTGTCCACGCAGTTCCCAATGGAACTCTGAACTACACATTTCTCTGACAACCGGAATCCGAACGATCCCAGAAGAAACGTGCAGTAGCGGCGGTTCGGGGGAAACTTGGCGATGCGCGCAGAATTGTCGCAGGAGACCTCGATAACCCTGAACAGCTACTTCTACCGAACGGTTACGGTGCAGAAGGTAACCGTTCGGCCCGTCGTCTCTGAGCCGACTCCTTCCCAAGATTCACCAACAGGACTGCCTCTGGTAAGATCACGACTGTTTTCAGCCAGGCTCTGTACCAGTGAACTAACTTCTTTCCACTGAGATAGCGGCAAGCCCCTGGGCCTGGCTCCGCTCACCCGTCAGGTAATTGGTCCACTTGTACAGGGTCCCTTCCATTTTCACATCTTCCGATTCGCTGTCACTTCTGCACCCAGGTCGCCCAGAACGTCCACACATTCAGGCCGCGCCCGCACAAAACCCCGAGTGGCCCAGCCCGGCCCGCGCTCTCGCTTTCATTACTGCGCGGGCCTCGATTCGCCCAGAGCCCTGGCTTCAGACATAAACCCCTCGCTCGGCACCATCTCGACGAGCAAGCAGATCTCCTTTAACCTCCAACCTCTAACCTCCGACCTCCCACCTCTGCATCGAAAGCGTCCGTCCCCACAACACGGGAAAGTAGGGTGGGAGTGTCGGTCCTCGGAAATCGCACCAATCGGAAAATGCGCAGCCGCAGAACCACAGGCGGCTCGCGGAAGTGGGTGGGACGGTATTGCATCACGAATGGGAACGGGCGAAGAGGCTAATTGACAGTTGAGCTGGCCAATGATGGAGTGGTGGGCAGCCCGCAGGTGGTTGTCCCGGTTACAGGGAAGACGGAGACGTGGCAGCAGAGCTCGAGCTTTTGGTGTCGGATTCGACTGTGGCCGTTACTCCACCACTTGTGTCTGTCCGATATGTACCGTTATGGCACTTCGCTCTTTTACACGCTGGTTTGCACTATTGTCTTCCATCATATTTCCGCGAAAGTAGCTGAAGAAGTAAAGATAGAGGTTATATACCGGCCAGAAAATTGCCCTGTGAAGAGCAAACGTGGAGATGCTCTTAATGCTCATTATGATGGTTACTTAGAAGACGGGACGCAGATTTATTGCAGGTGAGCTGTCCATCGGAGAGTTTTTGTCAGCGCTTCTCATGTTTAACAGTGTGTGTGCGCAAATGCCAACAAGTTCGTCATACATGTTTAATTTTATTTTGTAAGTTTGCTACGAACTTACCTTCTGAACTTTTTAAAGCAACCTGTTAGATTGATTCAGAGATGAGGGGAACCCCTTTAGATTTGTGCAGTTTTGATCTATACTGTTTGAAGTTTAGACGAATAAAAGGTCTAATTGAGATAAATGAGATGTTTAAGGGGATTGACAAAGTCAGGCAGACAGGATGTTTCCTCTAGTGGGCCAATCTAGAATGAGATTAAGATAAAAGGTAAAAAATGAAAGAACTGTGGATGCTGTAAATCAGAAACAAATAGATGTTGCTAGATAAGCTCAGCAGGTCTCGGAACATCTTATAGAATGATAGAGATGTACAGCATGGAAACCGACCCTTCGGTCCAACTCGTCCATGCCGACCGGGTATCCTAACCTAATCTAGTCCCATTTGACAGCACTTGGCTCATATCCCTCTAAACCTTCCTATTCATGTAGGACCTACCATTAAGTGTATATGATCTGCTCTGATTTACTTTTCCAAATGCAGCACATCACATTTATCTAAATTAATCTTAATCTGTAATTCCCCAGCTCATTACCCATCTGATCAAGATCCCATTGTACTCGGAGGTAACCTTCACTGTCCACTACACCTCCAATTTTGCTGTCATCTGCAAATTTACTAACTATAGCTCCTATGTTCGCATCCAAATCATTTGTATAAATAAAGAAAAGTAGTGAACTTACCACCAATCCTTGTGGCACACTACTGGTCACAAGCCTCCAATCTAAAAAGCAACCCTCCTCCACCACCCTCTGACCTCTACATTCGAGCCAGCTCTGTATCCAAATGGCTAGTTCTCTCTGTATTCCATGAGATCTAACCTCACCAACCAGTCTCTCATGAGGATCCCTGTTGAACGCCTTACTGAAGTCCATATAAATCATGTCCACCACTCTGCCCTCATCAATCCTCTTCGTTACATCTTCAAAAAGCTCCAAGTTTGTGAGACATGATTTCTGACACACTAAGCCATGTTGACTATCCCTAATCAATCTTTGCATTTCCAAATAAATGTAAATCCTGTCCCTCAGGATTCCCTCCAACAACTTGCCCACCACCAATGTCAAGTTCACCTGTCTACAGTTCCCGGACTTTTCCTTACCACCTTTCTTTAGTAGTAGCACCACATTAGCTGACTTCCAGTCTTCTGACACATCACCTGCGCCTATTGATGATACAAATAGCTCAGCAAGGATTCCAGCAATAACTTCCCTAGCTTCCCATAGAGTTCTAGGGTACACCTGATCAGGTCCTGGGGATTTATCCAATTTTATGTGCTTCAAGACATCCAGCACTTTCTCCTCTGTCATATGAACATTTTTCAAGATGTCACCATCTGTTTCCCCACATTCTATATCTTCCATGTTCTTCTCCACAGTAAATACTGATGCAAAATACTCATTTAGTATCTTCCCCATTTTCTGTGGCTCCATACATAGGCTGCCTTGCTGATGGGCCCCATTCTCTCCATGGTTGCCCTGCTGTGGAGCAAAATCAGAGTCAACGTTTCAGATTGTATGGCTCGATCTGAAACATTAAAGAAGGGTTACTCAACCTGAGAAGGTAACTCTGAATTTGCTCCACAGATGCTGCCAGACCAGTGGAACATATCCAGCAATTTCTGTTTTTGGTTAGGATAAAGTGTAAAATGTTTAAAACAAAGATGAGGAGAACTTCTCTCAAAATGGTCAATGAATCCCAGTGTGCAATGGCTGCTGAGATGTTGAGTAAATTTGAGGAGGAGATAGATTTTTAATTATTGTGCTGAAGGGGTATGGAGAATGCATAGGAAGGTGGAGTTGAAGCTGAGGTAAGATCAGCCATGATCTTGTTAAATGGCCAAGTAGACATTAAGACCAGAGCAGGTCATATACACTTAATGGTAGGTCCTATATGAATAGGAAGGGTTTAGAGGGATATGAGCCAAGTGCTGTCAAATGGGACTAGATTAGGTTAGGATACCCAGTCGGCATGGACGAGTTGGACTGAAGGGTCGGTTTCCATGCTGTACATCTCTATCATTCTATAAGATGCTCCGAGACCTGCTGAGCTTATCTAGCAACATCTATTTGTTTCTACTTTTGTTCTTATGGTACAACTCAAACCTCAAAGAATTTTAATCAATTTGTGAGGGGTGATTTCTTGTTGACTCTGCTTGATCATATGTATTTCTAAATGCTTTGCTACTGCATCCATGATAATAGATGACAACATTTTCCCAACAACAGATAGTAAGCTAACTGGCCTGACAGTCATTGTTTTTTCATTTCTTTTCCTTTTAGAGATGTACAGCACGAAAACAGACCCTTTGGTCCAACCCGTCCATGCCGACCAGATATCCTAATCTACTCTAGTCTCTTTGTTACATTGATAGTTTTTTTTTAAGATTACATTACAGTGTGGAAACAGGCCCTTCGGCCCAACAAGTCCACACCGACCCGCCGAAGCGCAACCCACCCATACCCCTACATTTACCCCTTACCTAACACTACGGGCAATTTAGTATGGCCAATTCACCTGACCTGCACATCTTTGGACTGTGGGAGGAAACCAGAGCACCCGGAGGAAACCCACGCAGACACGGGGAGAACGTGCAAACTCCACACAGTCAGTCGCCTGAGGCGGGAATTGAACCCCAGTCTCTGGCGCTGTGAGGCAGCAGTGCTAACCACTGTGCCACCGTGCCGCCCAGTGACCCCCCAGGACAATTCCAGAATATGAAGATTCTTGGAAGGTTATTAACAGTGCATCCATTAACTCTGTAGCTATGTTCGAGGAGAAAGTGAGGTCTGCAGACGCTGGAGATCAAAGCTGAAACTTTATTGCTGGAACAGCACAGCAGGTCAGGCAGCATCTAGGGAACAGAAGATTCGACGTTTCGGGCACATGCCCTTCCTCAGGAATGAGCAGAGAATGTTCAGCAGGAGAAGATAAAAGGTAGGGAGGAGGGACATGTGCCCGAAACGTCGAATCTTCTGTTCCCTAGATGCTGCCTGACCTGCTGTGCTGTTC
>NC_057716.1:43116360-43120854 GCF_004010195.1 Chiloscyllium plagiosum
GGTGGAGGGCGCCGTCGACCACGTCGGGGGGGAAATTGCGGTCCTTGAAGAAGGAGGCCATCTGTGTTGTACGTATTTTGAACTGGTCCTCCTGGGAGCAGATGCGGCGGAGACGAAGGAATGCCTCCATCCTACTCCGACCTATCACCCTCACCTTGTCCTCTTTCCACCTATCACATTTCCAACGCCCCTCCTCCAAGTCCCTCCTCCCTACCTTTTATCTTCTCCTGCTGAACACTCTCTGCTCATTCCTGAGGAAGGGCATGTGCCCGAAACGTCGAATCTTCTGTTCCCTAGATGCTGCCTGACCTGCTGTGCTGTTCCAGCAATAAAGTTTCAGCTCTGTAGCTATGTTGTTTACTTTCCTAGGAGACATGCCATAAGGTCTAGGAGATTTATTCTTCTTTAGCCCCTTTAGTTTCCTTAGCGCTTTTCTCCGTAATTATTTTATCTAATTCCTCTTCTCCTTTTACCCCTAATTATTTAGTAATCTTGGAATGCTATTAGTGTCTTCTACTGTGAAGACTGATGCACGATACTTATTCAACTCTTCCAACATTTCCTGGCCCCCCTTTGTTATTTCTACAGCCTTGTTCTCTAAGGCACCTATCTGAAATTTGGTGTTTTTCATCCTTTTTTTATAATTGAACAAACTGTTGCTATTCATTTTGATATTACTTGCATGTTTATCCTCCAAAGATTAGATTAGATTAGATTAGATTACTTACAGTGTGGAAACAGGCCCTTCGGCCCAACAAGTCCACACCGACCCGCCGAAGCGCAACCCACCCATACCCCTACATTTACCCCTTTAACCTAACACTACGGGCAATTTAGCATGGCCAATTCACCTGACCCGCACATCTTTGGACTGTGGGAGGAAACCGGAGCACCCGGAGGAAACCCACGCAGACACGGGGAGAATGTGCAAACTCCACACAGTCAGTCGCCTGAGTCGGGAATTGAACCCGGGTCTACAGGCGCTGTGAGGCAGCAGTGCTAACCACTGGGCCACCGTGCTGCCCAAAGTTTATCTTTTCCCTTTTTTTGTGTCATATTTTGGTTTATAAAATGTTTCCAATCCTCTGTCTTATCACTAATCTTTGCCACATCATTTTGCTTTCACTTAATGCAATCCCTAACATCACTGGTTGACCATAGTTGGCTTATGGTGACCAGTGGTGTTCTGCAAGGCTCAGTGTTGGAAGCACAATTTTTCACTTTACACAATAATGAAGGAACCTGAGAGCATTCTGGCTAGGTTTGCAGACGATACAAAGATAGGTACCGCGACAGGTAGCATTGAAAAGGTGGGGAGGCTGCAGAAGGATTTGACAGGTTAGGAGAGTAGAAAAAGAAGTGGCATATGGAGTAAAATGTGGGAAAGTGTGAGGTCACGCACTTTGGTAGGGAGAATAGAGGCATGGACTATTTTCTAAATAGAACATACAGTGCAGTCTAGGCCCTTAGGCCCTCGATATTACGTCGACCTGTGAAACCAATCTGAAGCCCATCTAACCTACACTATTCTATACTTGTCCATATGCCTATCCAATGACCATTTAAATGCCCTTAAGGTTGGCGAGTCCACTACTGTTGCAGGCAGTGTGTTCCATTCCTCTACTACTCTGAGTAAAGAAACTACCTCTGACATCTGTCCAATATCTATCACCCCTCAATCTAAACTATATTACCTCATGCTAGCCATCACCATCCAAGGAAAAAAGCTCTCACTGTCCAAACTATCCAACCTTCTAATTATCTTATATGTCTCAATTAAGTCAGCTCTCAACTTTCTCTCTAACGAAAAGAGCATCAAGTCCCTCAGCCTTCCCTCATAAGACCTTCCCTCCATCCCAGACAACTTCCTAGTAAATCTCCTCTGAACCCTTTCCAAAGCTTCCACATCCTTCCAATAATGCATTGACCGGAACTGAATGTAATACTCCAGGTGCAGTTGCACCAGAGTTTTGTATTGTGTATTGATGTTGCCAATCTCTCTTACTTTTCCATATTTATAAAGTCAATGTCAAGATGACTGACTTGACTCATTTGTCAGCAAGGGAGAGGGGGCACTGTGTCAAAAGCCATTTTCATTCATAGATATTTGCAGAGGTAAAAAATTGAGACAGCTCTTTGAAGGTGATTTAAAATTCAAATTCTAGATCCTGTTTACAGTGAATGCCTGAGGCAATGTCAGATTCCTGAATCAGTACCTGCTGCTATGATGTTGTGGCCATAACAGAGACATGGGTTTCTCAGGGGCAGGAATGGTTGCTGGATATTCCAGGGTTTAGAGCATTTAAAAAGAATAGGGAGGGGGGAAAAAGAGGAGGGGGTATAGCACTACTAATCAGAGAGGGTATCACAGCTACAGAAGCTTCCTTTATCAAGGAAGATCTGCCTACCGAGTCAGTATGGTGGAAATTAGGAACAGCAAGGGAGCAGTCACCTCTTTAGGGGTTTACCACAGGCCCCCCAATAGCAGCAGGGAGATGGAAGAAAGCATAGGTCGGCAGATTTTGGAAAAGTGTGGTCGTAGTAGGGTTGTTGTAATGGGTGACTTTAACTTTCCCAATATTGATTGGAACTTCCTTTGATCAGAAGATTTGAATGGAGCTGTTTTTGTAAGGTGTGTTCAGGAGGGTTTCCTAACTCAGTACGTTGACAGGCCGACGAGGGGAGAGGCCATTCTAGACTTAGTGCTCGGAAACGAGCCGGGGCAGGTATCAGATCTTGTGGTGGGAGAGCATTTGGTGATAGTGACCACAACTGCCTCACATTCTACATTGCTATGGAGATGGAGAGGATTAGGCAAAATGGGAGGATATTTAATTGGGGAAGAGGAAACTATGATGCGATTAGACATAAGTTAGGAAGCATGGATTGGGAGCAATTGTTCCATGGTAAAGGCACTATAGACATGTGGAGACTGTTTAAGGAACAGTTGTTGCAAGTGATGAATAAATATGTCCCTCTGAGACAGGCAAGAAGTGGTAAGATAAAGGAACCTTGGATGACGAGAGCGGTGGAGCTTCTCGTCAAAAGGAACAAGGTAGCTTACATAAGGTGGAGGAACCTAGGGTCAAGCTCAGCTCTACAGGATTACAGGCAGGGGAGGAAGGAGCTTAAAAATGGTCTGAGGAGAGCCAGGAGGGGGCATGAGAAAGGCTTGGCAGAACGGATTAGGGAGAACACAAAGGTATTTTACACTTGTGAGGAATAAGAGAATGGTCAAAGAAAGAGTAGGGCCGATCAGGGATCGCATAGGGAATTTGTGTGTGGAGTCTGAGGAGGTAGGGGAAGCCCTAAATGAGTTTTTTGCTTCTGTCTTTACGAAAGAAACAAACTTTGTAGTGAATGAAACCTTTGAAGAGCAGGTGTGCATGCTGAAATGGATAGAGATAGAGGAAGCTGATGTGCTGAAAATTTTGTCAAACATTAAGATTGGCAAGTCGCCAGGCCCGGACTAGATTTGTCCTCGGCTGCTTTGGGAAACGAGAAATGTAATTGCTTCACCACTTGCGAAGATCTTTTCATCCTCGCTCTCCACTGTAGTTGTACCTGAGGACTAGAGAGAGGCAAATGTAATTCCTCTCTTCAAGAAAGGAAACAGGGAAATCTCCGGCAATTACAGACTAGTAAGTCTCACGTCTGTCGTCTGCAAGGTGTTAGAAAGAATTCTGAGGGATAGAATTTATGACCATCTGGAAGAGCATGGCTTGATTAAATGCAGTCAACACGGCTTTGTGAGGGGCAGGTCATGCCTCACAAACCTTATCGAGTTCTTTGAGGATGTGACTAGAAAAGTTGATGAGGATCAAGCTGTGGATGTGGTGTATATGGAGTTCAGCAAGGCATCTGATAAGGTTCCCATTGGTAGGCTCATTCAGAAGGTCAGGAGGAATGGGATTCAGGGGAACATAGCTGTCTGGATACAGAATTGGCTGGCCAACAGAAGACAGCGAGTGGTAGCAGAAGGAAAATAATCTGCCTGGAAATCTGTGGTGAGTGGTGTTCCACAGGGCTCTGTCCTTGGGCCTCTATTGTTTGTAATTTTTATTAATGACTTGGATGAGGGGATTGAAGGATGGGTCAGCAAGTTTGTAGTTGACACAAAGGTTGGAGGTGTCGTTGACAGTATAGAGGGCTGTTGTAGGCTGCAGCAGGACGTTGATAGGATGCAGAGATGGGCTGAGAGGTGGCAGATGGAGTTCAACCTGGATAAATGCGAGGTGATGCATTTTGGAAGGTCGAATTTGAAAGCTAAGTACAGGATTAAGGATAGGATTCTTGGCAGTGTGGAGAAACAGAGGGATCTTTGGGTGCAGGTACATAGATCCCTTAAAATGGCCACCCAAGTGGACAGGGTTGTTAAGAAAGCATATGGCGTTTTGGCTTTCATTAACAGTGGGATTGAGTTTAAGAGTCGTGAGATCTTATTGCAGGTCTATAAAACTTTGGTTGGACCGCACTTGGAATACTGTGTCCAGT
>NC_057716.1:43120987-43128169 GCF_004010195.1 Chiloscyllium plagiosum
TAACATGAGGGGTCATAGTTTTAAGCTGGTTGGAGGAAAGTATAGAGGGGATGTCAGAGGCGGCTTCTTTACACAGAGAGTTGTGAGAGCATGGAATGCGTTGCCAGCAGCAGTTGTGGAGGCAGGGTCATTGGGGACATTTTAGAGACTCCTGGACATGCATATGGTCACAGAAATTTAAGGGTGCATACATGAGGATCAGTGGTCGGCACAACATCGTGGGCTGAAGGGCCTGTTCTGTGCTGTACTGTTCTATGTTCTATTCCAGCAATGTCAGCCTTGCCTTCCAAAGGGGAGAAAATGCAGAAGTCTGAAGTGCAAAGAGACTTGGGAGTTATGGTCCAGGATTCTGTCAAGATAAACTTACAAGTTGAATCAGTCATGAGGAATGCAAATGCAATGATGACATTTATTTTGAGAGGACTTGAATGTAAAAGTAGGGATGTACTTCTGAGACTCTATAAGGCTCTGATCAGACACATCTGGAGTATTGTGCGCAGTTTGGGTCCCCTTATTTCAGGAAGGATGTATTGGCTCTGGAGTGGGTTCAGAGGAGGTTCACAAGAATGATCCCAGGACTAAAAGGCTTAACATATGAGGAACGTTTGAGGATGCTGGGTCTGTACTCGATGGTGTTTAGAAAGATGAGGAGGTATCTAAGTGGAACTTACAGAAAACTGAATGGCCTGAACAGAGTAGGTGTTGGGAAAATGTTTCAATTGAACCTGAGGGTACAGCTTTAGAGTGAAGGGAAGACCTTTTAGAATGGAGATAAGGAGAAAATTCTTCAGCCAGAGAGTGGTAAATCTATGGAATTCATTGCCACAGAAGGCTGGGGAGACCAGGTCATTGAGTATATTTAAGACTGAGAGAGACAACTTCTTTTGTATCAAGGGAATCAAGGGTTAGGGGGAGAAAGTGGGAGAATGGGATTGAGAAACCTATCAACCAAGTTTGAATGGTGGAGCAGGCCCGATGCGCTGAATGGCCTAATTTGTGCTCTTATCCTTTGTGGTCTTATCCTTTTCCTAGAAATCTTCTTTCTCTCCGGGATATATATTTTCTTTGAACCATGACTGTTTTCTTAAATAGATATTCCATAAATATAAAATTAGTTTTTCAAGTATAAACAATTTGTTCAGTAATAACAAACTTGGTGACCTGTTTAAAAACCCAGTTACAACTCATTCAACACGACATAATAGATTGTGTTTTCCCAATGAGACCAGTAGTGTACAAGTTGAAGTTCAGGTGATTTCAAAATACCTCCATCTGTAGAACTTCAGGAAAACATTTCTTTGGCAGAGCAGGAATCACTGGTAGCAACTTTCAAATTTCTACATTTAACTTAAGATCACACAAGCTGTCAGTTTTATTTGTATTGACGATGAAAGCTGACCATTTGTGCTGTCATTACTAACGTAAAGCCAGGCAATATTCATGATTTAACAAGTACTTGCTTTTGTGGGTCTTCCACTACATTAACTTTATAGGTGCAGAATATGTTGGCTGCCTTCCCTCTGTGTTTCTTTTTGATTATTCTGACAAAGATTGTCACTCCTCAGTTTTGAAGAAAAGTGAATGTACCTCAAATGTTAACCATTTGTTCATGGATTTGTAGTGCATTGCCAGCGGGTTTTTTTTCCCTTTAATTGCCCAGATATCCTAAGGTGTGGCAACCACAGTCAGGTTGTTCATTCATTCCTGTTAGGACTGAGTAGAATTTTTTATTCACCCTGAAAGTAACTAGTGTACTCTGCATTCCAGAGTTTGCTTTTAATTACAAACTTACATATTACATTACATACACACTGAGCAACTGAAGCTTTCTGTGAACAGTTTAGAACTTCAGTCTGTTAAGCAACTAACATTTGCTTAGATTGGATTGAAATGTGGCCATGTTGTCATCCCGTTTCCCTATCCCCATATCAGTCAAAGCAAAATGCTCAGGGAGACAGTATGATTTTATCTCCTTTGTCTTTATTCTGGGCCATGGAGGGAGAGAGAACGATTGCCTATGTGCACAGAGACATGAGTTCTCAATCTTCTCTCAAACAACAGTTTTTTAATGAATTATAGAGTCATTTTACAGGGAAGAGCTGTTTTAAAAAATTCTCAAGGTCAGGTTCGTAGGAGAGTAGTCTGACACAGAACAAACGACCAAGAGGCGAGTCTGCTAGAATATGGGCATTTTATTCCCCGCAGCGTCGCCAGAACGGGTCTGGCTTATACTCACTCTACATGTTACCAAAACTGGGAGCCGTCAGTTCTCGTAGAGCGGTTGCCAACAACCCATGCTCGGCGGTTAAACGTAACCCCGGAGCAGACTCACCGAACTGGAGACTTTTCCAGCTGATATACTCTTTTCCAGATATAAACATTCATGTGAACAGCAGAGCAAGGCTAAAAAACACATTCCATTCTGGTTACATACAGATAAGAAGATTCACACGGGACTAAGCAACATCTCCATTCCGGTTAGATTCACACATGTATTGGGACATAATTTTTAACCGTTTCACCACATTCCACTGCTTGGAATTTTACACCACAGGAGCATCCAGATAAGGCAACATACATATTAATTGGGCAATTGTTACAATCAGCAAGTGTCAATAGTAAAGATTAAGTCTTCTGCTGTTACACAATGAGTGTTTTTAACTGGTTTCACATAATGAATGGTTTTCACCTTGTTTAACTATCTTTGCGTAATGAATGCTTCTTCATCTTGTTTAATGGCTTTACACAATGAATGCTTTTCCACCTTGTTAACCCATTACCCTTGCCTCCAGCACCCCATTGTTAACTCAGATCAGATAAGAACTTGCAGTTATGCTCAGCTGAACCTCTTGTTTCACAAAACTCAACTTAACTCTTTCCCTACCTGCTCATACCCTATACACATTCTCAGCTAGTCACACATCTAATTGTATCCAGTAATCTTTTTAATAAGGTTTATCCTCCAAAAGAAAAACAAAATTGCTCAAAGGAAATATAAATGACTGTGTACTCTAACATGCAATTTTCTCAGTTGCAAAATGGTTTGTGATGATTTGAGCAAGTCAGTAATTGAGAACTTTAAAATAAAATTACTAATCTACTAAATGTTTTTCAAAATTTATTAAACAAAATCAAACCGTTCAAGTATAGTAAATTTTTAAGCTCTTCTAGTTAGCTGTAGCCTATATAACATTATTCATCCACAAAGGAGTTAAAATTAATTTCCATTGTATTGTCACCTGACAGACCATTTAATATTATGAATAGATTAGCTTGAGTTGTTCAGTTACCACTTTTCACATAAGGAGCTTTTATCATTGTTAAAAAATGGATAAACTAGATTTTCCCATTTGGCAATAATGAAAGAAATCAAAATAATATCACCTCCAAACTTCATCCCCTTCCTGCAAAATCTTCCCATACAATCGCAGAAGCTTTTTGTTTACCTCTGTTTCCTCACCGCCCAAGGCCCCAAACTCTGCTTGCAGAGTTCCTTGTATTATCAATTTTGTATACTGTATTCACTGCTTACCATGTATAATTGCAATAAGACACTGAACAAATTGGTTAACTTCTGTTCAGTGAGCAAGCCTGACCTTGATCTTCCTTTAACTTGCCATTTTAGTTCACCACTTGCTCTCATTCTCACATTTCTGTTCTTGACCTGCTGTAAAATTTGATTGAAGCCCAACACAGCTTGAGAACACTTCATCCTCTGATTAGGCTCTCTAAAGCTTTCTGGACTCAACTTCAAACTATGAAGTCTGTCCTCCTAATTTGATTATTTTTGCCAGGTCTGTTCTTGCTTTCAATTAGACCTGTCCTGTTTTCTACCATAAAGCTTACTCTAGAACAATGCTGCATCCATTATTGTTCCCTTTGCCTTTTGTGTTCCTTGGTTATTTTATTCCCCTCAAATTCTAACAGCAAACAAACCTCACTATATGTCTACATCTTTGTTCAGAAGGAGTCATACTGGACTTGAAACGTTAACTTACTCTCTTTCTATAAATGCTGCCAAGCCTGCTAAGTTTTACCAGCTTTTTGTTTTTATTTGCGATATTTGCAGATCATTTCTATGTTTTGTCATGCAGTAATTTAGAATGTTTTCTGAATTTATTTCATAAAGATAAAGTTTTATTGACATTAATAAAGCTCTCAAAATATTAACTAATAGAACTTAGAAAACGAATGTACTTACACGATGCAATATCAATATAAATCATAAGTATCTATCTATGTTTTACTAATAGTCCTGTTTTGCTTGAAGTGTGCTTTAGATATAGTTTTATTCATTGACAGGAAGTGGGCATCACTGGCTGGGAGTGCATTTATTGACCTTGAGAAGGTGGTAGTGAGCTGCCTTCTAGAACAAATGTGCTCTTAGTAATGTAGATAGAGTCACAGTGCTATTAAGAAAGGATTCCAGGACCTTGACCCAGCAACATTTTTATTCTGTGTGAGGAAATAAAGGCCTAATTTTACTTCATATTTTGTTTTGGGATTCAGCTTACCTGTTGAACAGTTTTCATAAAAATTGTAACTTTTTACTTTGGATTTATTGAAAGACTTAGAACCTGTATCTAATTGAGAAAACATTTCATTTATATCTGCAGTCGTACAAGCAAAGACGGCCATCCTAAGTGGTTTGTACTTGGTGTTGGGCAAGTAATAAAAGGATTAGACATTGGTATGGATGATATGTGTGAAGGGGAAAAAAGAAAAGTAACTATACCACCTTCCCTGGCATTTGGAGCAATTGCTAGAGGTAATATCTAACTGCAATTTCACAAGTTGTCCTTTTTACTCTCTCAATTTCTGTTATTGAAACCTTCATTAATGTAATATAAATGGCATGATAATTCTTCCCATTTTGCAGTGTAGATCAACATTGAATGTTAAAAATCACACAACGCCAGGTTATATTCTAACAAGTTTATTTGGAAGTATTAGCTTTCGGAGTGCTGCTCCTTCATCAGGTAGCTAACCACCTGAAAGCTTATACATCCAAATAAACCTGTTGGACTATAACCTAGTGTTGTGACTTTTAACTTTGTCCACCCCAGTCCAACACTGGCACCTCCACATCATAACATTGAATGTGTAACACATAGCAACAGCATGAACGTTATTGCTATGAATTTCATTTGTGAAGCAACGATGACTTAATGAATTAACAATCTGAAATATTTTGGCCAAAATTCTTAATGTTATCTTTGAATAAATGGGAAACTAATATGTTGAAATTTTTGCAATGTACAATAATACTTCCTACACTTTTGGCTTCAGGCATGTTGGAATGTTTTCGGCATGGATTTGCTGCATAAGCAATTGTAATGATCGTATTTACTACCATTCACATATAGTACTTAGTTGTACTTCTATGTTGCCTTGACTAATTGGTGATGCCTCACTATTGACTGTTTAAAATTTTGTGCAGTTCCTAAGAAGATGCTTTTCCATCCATACAATCCATTGATATCTTTTGAGCAATAATGCATGCTGAAAAAGGTGAGCCTCAAGTATTACTGGAATAGAATGCATGTATTTATTTCTACATGGTACTTTAAACATTGATAAAGAGGTTACTAACTTTACTAATACTAATAAAAATAATTGACATATTTCCAAGTAATTAATAAAGATTTACGACAAGGCTTGCACGGTTCAATCACATCACCATTTCAGTTATGCAAGGTTGGCAGTGAATGAAACCTTGCCAACATAGCCATCATGCTAACCACCAATAATAAAAACTACAAGATGATGGATAAAGCAGTAGAATTGGTTTTAATGTAAGCATAATAGCACATGGAATTAAAAGGTTGAATCTAGAGTGGGTACAAGCAAGTTTCCAAACAATGAGTGGTGCACAAAGATGTGATAATAAAATAGATTATGTAAGGAGACTGATGATAAAAAGCAGGAAAAAAAAGAGTTAATCTTGTTTTATTTTCCTTTGGTGGATTAAGCCACAACCTATACTTACGTAGGCATTCCTTTTAATTTAGAAATGGTAAGTCTGTCCTTTTGCGGTACATGCTGTGATCTTGAAAGATTGACATATCAAACATTCTATTAAGATAGGGTAAGTGGGAAATCTTACTGTTAGAGCATTTCCATGTGTCCTTCTACATCATTTACTCAATTAGTACCCGAAGATCAAGGTTTGTATATCCGTCTTTAAATTGAGATTTTTTTTTTCCTGTTTAACCAATTTTTCTAATCAACCTGTTTAAGAATGTTAGTCTACACATCTGGAACTTGAACCTAGGCCTCCTGATCCGGAGTAGGGATACTACCACTGCACCACAAGCAAGCCCCCTTAAATTGAATTTTTTATTAACCTTTCTTTCTAATCAACCTGTTCCGAGGTGTTATTGCATACCTGTGGAGCAGATGGGACTTCAACCCAGGCCTTTTGGTCCTGGCATAGGGAAATTACCACTAGCTGCAAGAGGGCCCAAGAACACACACTTTCTTCTGCACTGCCTACCTCAGATATAGCATGGAAAAATTGGGATTCATAATGGTAGTCCAGAATTGGTCACAGCTGAGTATTGTCCCAAATTCATGTGCCATCCCTAAATAGTGTATTTCTTTCCCCAGTGAGTCATAAATAGTTTTGTTGGGTTACTGCACTTAACAGCATCTCTACAAAGGTAATCCTTACAGTGTGTACAATCTTTACAAGGTCCTGTGGGATTTTCAGGATATTAATGTGCAGTCCTTCTGGTACAGTCCTGCTGTGATATTTAGAATTGTGCACAGTGCTGGATTATTGACCTGGGGATATTGTAATGGTAAAACTAATCGAAAGGAGATTTGTTACAATACTAATCCATAGTGTTGTAGGAAAATAAACCAAAAGCAGAGAACCCTTTTTCACATCATTGCATCATCAGTAGGTCAGTAATCCAGTCCTGTGCACGTCCTTAAATATCAGAGCAGGATAGTCCCAGAAGGAATGCATATTAATATTGTTACGACACAGAGGCAAACCTTTTCTGTTAATTAAACCAAACACCCAGAAAAGCTTCCCTCACCTCATAATCTGTTAAAATATGAGTTAGAGAGAATTCATAAAATCAACTATTTAAAGAAATTAACATCTTATTTTCTTAACCTACAAGTGAACATTAAACAAAAAAAACTATTCACAAATGTAAGCCCCCCCCCCCC
>NC_057716.1:43128669-43156771 GCF_004010195.1 Chiloscyllium plagiosum
CCCCTTAGCTGCTTACACTCTGACTCCAACTCTATAACAATGTGCTATTCCAATAAGACACATATTAAATTTACATTAGTTTAATCTCAAAATCATACAGTCTTTGTTTTCTCCGTTGTCTTCAGTTTTCCTGGTGCTGATCTCCCTGGGTCATCGTCTTTTTTTACTGCAAGTATGTTTCACATGAAAAAGTACTTTTGATAGAGACTGTTGCATAATTTAAACAGGTTAAATTCAAATTGTTTTCAAAACAGCAACCAAACTTCAGGTATCCATTTCACTGCCAAATGTTACATATTTTCAATTATACCAGTAAATTCTGGGACTGCCATCTAGTCATATGCACAGATGCTTGTAATTGCTCAGTTCAGAACAGCATTCATTCTCTCTTAAAGGTACAGTACACACCTTCAACTTCATAACAATATGTTGAAGATCCTACAGGACCTGAAAATCAAAATCTGAAATATTCTTGATTTCTATACCCTTATTTAGTTCTAACTAAACACTGGGTGTTACATTCTTTTGCTATTCCTGAGCACTATGATTTTCTCAAACAGTGTGGTTGTTTTGTTGTCTGTTGGGTTCCTGTACTCAGTGACATCTGAGAATGAAAATCCAAAACATCAGGCATTTTGCACTTGTTGGTGAATTAGATCATACCATTTAACCTTGGAAAATTAAAGGCAAAAATTGCCCTGCCTATTTTAATGAAGGAAGAATCAATAGAAATCTTAATCTTTGTGGGGAAATAAAGCGTGGATGTAAATCAAGCATACCTTTGCATCAAACAGAAATAATATTTGATTTTCTATTTAGAAAAGATACCCCCGAATTCAACCTTGATTTTCGAAATCGAACTTTATGCAGTGAGACGAGGACCACGAAGTGTGGAATCTTTTCGGGTCATTGATTTAGATGGTGATAAAAAACTTTCCCGGAATGAGGTATGCAAGAATAATTATTTTGAAGGAGTTGATTATACCAAACCCGAAAAGATTTTGAAGTTTTTTCCTCAAAGGAAAATTGACTTTTTTCATTACTACCTTTGAACTAATATGCATGAGAAACTAA
This sequence comes from Chiloscyllium plagiosum, assembly GCF_004010195.1. Lineage (NCBI taxonomy): Eukaryota > Metazoa > Chordata > Chondrichthyes > Orectolobiformes > Hemiscylliidae > Chiloscyllium > Chiloscyllium plagiosum. The sequence goes on from NC_057716.1 coordinate 43,129,744, forward strand.
ATTGGTGGTATCGTGTGGTCTAGCTGCAGGTAAATGCTTTGTCGTGCTTCTGCACACCAAAATTTGATAATGTCCTATTTATGGTACTGATAAACATAACTCATTTCTAATTAAAATCATTCAGCCTGTTGTCCCTGTTTCAACTCTTTGGAGTTCATCTGCCTTCCCTCCTTTTCCTGTGTTTCTGTAAATATTTTCCCTTCCAAGTACTTATTCATTTGTCTTTGGAATGTTATTGTTGAATCTACTTTCACAAACATTTCAGAGTTTTTAGTTCTGTCTTTTTTTTTTGAACAGTTTTTTTTAAGTAGCTTCTGGTTCTTTTGCCAATCATCGTTTAAAATTTAAATCTCGTTGAAAGTTCAGAAAATCTCTTCAACCTCCAAAGGCTTAAACATCCTTCCTAAAGTGTGGTGCCAAGAATTGAATATGCATTCAAACTGAAGTCTAAACAGTGTATTATAAAGGTTTAGCATAACTTGCTTTTTTTTTAGTTAAATATTACACAACACCAGCGTACAACCAACACGTTTATTTGGAAGAACTAGCTTTCGGAGTGCTACTCCTTCATCAGGTAGCTAGTGGGACAAGGATCATAAGACCACAGAATTTATAGCACACGATCATAGTGTCATGCAGCTGATGTGATATATTAAACAAACCTAGATAGTTCAAATAAACATTCCTTTGATAAAGTTGATCCCATAAAATCTTTATTAACAGATTTCTCACCTTCAATGATTAGTATAAATACAATTCCAGGTCCCTATGTTTCACTGTTCCTTCTAAAATAATACTATTAAGTTTCATTCTTCCTCCCAAAATGTTATCATTTCACATTTCTCTGTATTAAATTTCATCTGTGGATTTTACCAGCATGGGACTTCTTGCTGGCTGTCACTAACCATCTCATTTCCAAACTTCATATCCATGAACAAAGTTTGAAATTATATCCTGTATCGTCATTAATTTATATCAAAAAGAGCAGTATTCAAAGTCGGACTCTTGGGGATGCCATTTAATATTTTCTTCTCATCTGAAAAACAATTATTCACCACTATTCGCTGTTTTTTCCAATCCTTAATCCACACTGCTGTGTGTGATTCAATTCTTTGAGTTAGAGTTCCTGTGACAATGTGCATGCATGTTGTCTGGACTATGGACTGTCTAGTTCTTGACACCTGTCAATGATGTGTGGAAAAGATTTGCAGTTTGGCACTCACCTTGTTTGGTTAGGTTTGTAAATACAGCTTCCTTAATTATCTAGTCCTAAATTGGGATTCAAACACAGAACTTCTCACTCGGAAGCATGGACCATACTCATTATAAGGTCTCCTTATTCACACTAATACTGTCTTTTTAATCCCATTGGCATTTTATTTTTGCCAAACTATTGTGTGATACGTAATCTGATACGTAATCTTATACATAGCAGCTGCATCAACCCTCTTCAGTACTGCTTCGAAACATTTGATCAACTTGAGTAACTTTTTTTAAACAATATCTCTAATTGCCTTACTTCTAAGCTGATTTAAGATTCATTCTTGTTTGTTTATTTCAGCTGAAGTTATATTTGCAGGAGGAGTTTAAGAGAGATAATAGGATCAAAGATTCTGCCCACAAAGATCGTGTCCTCACTGATATTTTCCTAAAGAATGATCAAGATGGAGATGGCTACATTTCTGCCAGAGAGTATAATGTTCTTCAGCATGATGAGCTGTAGCATTTCTGCACCAAGACTTGCATGTACCTAACTAAAATGCAGTAATTCCACTGATTATTTTTTAAAACGACTTTTCTTGCTACTTCAGAACATTGTGTTTATCAGAGTCTTTTTCTTGATGTATTGAAGTTATTTTTAAGTCCGAAGTAGAGATTCTGGAATCACTCCAATTTGTATTCAGGAAATTGTGGACTGTACTATGACCATTCAAATAAATATTTTAAAATGAACATTTGCAATTTCTTTTATGCCGCATGGTTTGATATTGACAATTAATTAACTGATTCTTGAAACTACTGAAGTTGTACACCAAATTAGAAGAAGCAAGGTAATGTGTAAATGATGCAAGAGCTAAGGAAACTTGGATTTGGTGAAATTTGGTAAAAATAAAATCATTCTTCTCACTGTTCAGTCAGTCCTTTTTCAGGAGACACTAAATCAGGTAGCTAGAAAAAACATTTTCTCTGCCTTCATTGTAATTAGAAATACAGTTGATCTGTTAGACAGAATTGATTCTGAAATCCAATACTATAAGTACAGCCTTCAAGTTTACCTGTTTGAAGAGAACAATGTTTAAATGAAGTAGTGTATACCCTTTTTCTAAATAATAACTCCCTTGTAAGAATAATCACATCTGGAATGAGAGGACACTTCCCAGCCAGGTGATCATAACTGGCGGTTCAGGTGAAGATAGTAAGTGCTTGCACTGATGAGGAAACCACTAGAGGTCACTGACATCAGTACTACTATATAAAGGTGGTTCATGGAGGATCAGTAAATAGGCAGGTTCAGGAAATGGTAATTCTGTTGGAATCAGAAAGGATTTGGACACAAGTTGGTCTCTCTTATTTTGACATGGCAGAGATCAACCTTTTACACTGTCAAAAAGTCAAAGAGGTCTACTGCACAGAAAAAGGGTCTTTGGCCCATCATGTCTGCACTGGTCAAAAACAATCACCTAACTATTCTAATCTCATTTTCTAGCAATCACTTGTAGCCTTGTATGTCTTGGCATTTCCTCTGCTCCGAGGGTAACAACCCCAATCTAGCTAATCTCTCATTGTAACTAAAACTCTTCAGCTAAGGCAGCACCTTGGTAAATCTCTGCAACCTTTCCAGTGCATTCACATCCCTCCTATAAAGGTGGATTCCAGAACTGCACACAATACTTTAGCTGAGTTGGCTATTCACCTATTTGCGCCCCTCATGATTTTATAAACTGCTATGATGATGCTTCAGGGAAAACAGCCCCAGCCTCTACCTTTATTTCAAACCCTCCAACCCTGGCCACGTCCTTGTTAATCTTTTCTGCACCCTTTCAAGTGTAACAACATCTTCCCTATAGCAGGGAGACCAGAATTGAACACACTATTCCAAAAATGTTCTGTACTGCTGCAAAATGACACCCCAACTCTTCTATTCAATGCAGTGACTAATCGAAGCAAGTGCACCAAACGCCTTGTTCACTACTCTGTGATTCCACCATCAGGAAATTATGAACTTGTACCCCAAGGTCTGTTTGTTTGGCAACACTCCCAGGACATTATTTTTAAGTATATAAGTCCTGCTCTGATTTGCATTGCCAAAATATGACACCTCACATTTATCTAAATTAAACCCCCATCTGCCACTCCTCAGCCCATCTGGTTGTATTTTGAAATTACCTTCACTGTTCACTACAACACCAATTTTGATGTCATCTGAGTATTTACCATCCCTCCTGGATTCACATCCAAATCACTTATATAAATGACAAAAAGCAGTGGATCCAGCTCCCAGCCTCATGGCACACTCCTAATCACAGGCCTCCAGTCCGAAAAAAAAAACCTCCACAATCACCCTCTGTGTCCTACCTTCAAGCCAATTTTGAATCCAAATGGCTAGTTCTCCCTAGATTCCAAATGCTCTTACTTTGCTAACCAGTCTACCATGAGGAGAAAGTGAGTTCTGCAGATGCTGGAGATTGGAGTCAGAAAATGTGGCACTGGAAAAGCACAGCAGGTCAGGCACAAAGAGCAGGAGAATCGAGATTTCGGGCAAAAGCCCTTCGTCAGGAATGTGTGTCTACCACGTAGAACCTTGCTGAATACCTTACTGAAATACCGTATTACTTACGGAATACCTTTCCAAAAGTAGATCAGAGTTTTTTGCAACACACAATGTATTGAAATCCCAAAGTGGGGGATGCGAGAGAATCGTGGCTGTAAGAGCTGCTGTCTTTTGAGGTTTTTCAATGCTGGAGCTGGTTCCCTCTTGGAGCAGTAATCACTGTTGTTATAAGTTTTTGCTTTGCTTTTGGAATTTTCAAAAGAAAGTCAACAACAATACTTTAAATGGAGGAAAGACAGAACTCAGGGGTTTTGAAAGAGGCAACGTGGGAGGTTTGACAGGCTCCAGAGTTCATTAAAAAAAACCTAGCAGTGAACTTTATAGCTGACTGGCTGAAATTACGAGCATCTCTGGAAACTGGAGTTAGGTCGAAGAAAAACAAACAAACAGCGGAATTCACGCCAGACGTTGGTGAGACCTTGTTATCGGGAGTACTCACAGATGGGAGTGTCAGGATTTCATTCATCAGCTAAATGTTTGCTTTTAAGACTTCTAAAACTTATCAATCCTGATTTGTTTTGTAATCTATAATAATGCATAGGGTGAGGGTTTTTTTTAAGTTTTACTGAGATCTGCCTCAATTGTTTAAAATCTTTCAATATGTGATGCTCCCAATGACAGGATCTTATATTACTGGACATTATAGGAATAGTAACATTCCTTAAGGATTCTAACATTGTATAATTGCTAAGGATGAGGAGTCTGTGTAACTTTATTCTTTTAGCTGTGATTATAATTACAGTTGATCAGCCATGTAATGAAGTAAGGTATTAACATATTTACAAATGTGAGCTTCTGTTTCCAATGAAGAATCATCCATGTGCCCTCAACAATTGTTCTGTTTTGTTTCCCTTCCCCTATATGTACTGTGAATGGCAACCCCTGGCTGCCAGTGATTGACCTTCTGCACAGCTGAGAATTAATTGTCACCGGCAGCAGAAATCCTGGAAGATCTGGAAAGTTTCAATTACTTCTGCCACTGATCAATGCGCAATAACCAAAAACTGCCATTGAAATGTGGTGCATACATAAGGAGGTGAGTTACGGAGAATTGTGGGCGATAACTTCCATAGAGTTTGGAGAGAAATCCTACATGAAGTTGTCTGGAATTGCCAATTTCTGGAAAAATTTAGCTCCTAGTTTCTGTGTGAACAATGTTTTGGAAGCAGTTCGAGTTGGTGACCAGCCTGGTGAAGAAAAAATGCTTCCCATGCTCAGCCCTCGTGATTCTGAAACAAAAACCAGAGTATACGTGGAAGACGTTGAGGAAGTTTGTCATGATATTTCCTAAATGACTGTGTGCAAAAATCCCTCAGCTAAGTGTACATGTCTAGCGAACTGTCCATATACATCAGTGCCAAACTGACAACCATCTGAATATTCTACACTTATTCTATTTGCCTTTAAGATCTAACTTGTATTGGCCAAAGACGTTTTCTTTTCAAAGTGAGTTTCTGCATAGAAATATAGTTTCTTGTTCCCTTTATATTGTGTGTGTGCATGTGTTGGGATATTTAGAAGTTTAATATTTATACTATCATATTTCAAACTGTTAATTAGCTTTGCTGAATAAGTCTTGATTTCACACTAAATCAATCATTTTGTTTTTTATTAAGCAAACCTGTGGTGGACCTTTTATTTTAAAGCTAACATAGATAAATTGTCCATATCAGTAACTGGTTAAAACCATTTAATTTTAGATGTCAAACTGTATCACATCAAGACTCAGCATGTTTCCCAACCCAGGCAAAACAATCCCACACATGTCTAATTTGGATTGCTCAATTTCGGGAGGGAAAATCAGCCCCTTCAAATGTTCGGTACATAACACTTCAACTCAGAAAACCTTTGTGTGTTTGCAATCTGATACTTTAATGAATCATTAATGTTTTAAACATCACATCAGTTCCTCATATTAATTGCAATTAATTACATCCAAACAAAATATGAAGATTTTACATAAATCTCTACATGCATGATGACTGTAAAATAAGGAATGAGAACTATCAAACATGATACAAAAAGACTAAAGGCAAAGTAGAACTTCAAAAATTTACATTATTCAAAATTGATTCTAAAACGTATATTGTCACTGGTTAAATTGCAAAGTCTGAAGTTCAAAGAATTGATATAATTTTACAAGCATGTTCATGAACAGATACACTCAAAAATTAATGCTTCACAGCATTGCAATCCAATTTTAAAACGAAAAATTTGCAAAGAGATTAATTTTTTTTAACCAAACAAAAGTTGGCTTAAAAAAAGTCAAAAATACTACACAATTTGTGCTGTCACGTCTTGGATTCTAAACCATATAAAAATGCATTTTATCTTATTCTTTTGTGCCACAGATCAAAGCATGGTACCACATGCAGTCTCACATATTTCTGCCCATTGAATGAACACTCCAGGCATCCATATACTGTCTCTCTTCGGGAGCTTCCCATGCCACAAAGAGTACAGGGTCCTTTAGAGATATTATGATTGAGGAGATTGACCCGTGTGTGTACATTATCTCTGAGGTAGTTCGTGGAAATGTCAGTCATGCTTGTAGCCTTTTCATAATAGTCAGCAATCAGATCCTCCAAATAAAGAGTGGAATTTCTGACATCATCCAACACCTTTTCATCTGGTCAAACATAGAATAACACGTAAAGTTTGCACTTACTGCAGACATAAATTTGTCACAAGAAGCCTGTAGTTAAATTTTCCTTCTGATAGTACTGGAAAACAGCAGCTGGTAATAACAAAACAGCATAGCAAACTAATGTGCCATTTGTAATTTTTTTCTATTAAGGAACAACCTTAGGTTTGTGGAGAGAGTTGTGCCAGCAATTTGTATTGATCAGCTCAATGAATTTCTACTCCATCTGCTGATTGTACTCTCAAGGGGAGATGAAGCAAAAACAGATAGGTTCAACTCCAGCAACACAGCTGCTTCCTTCCTTCTGAGCACCTCTCAATACCACTCTATCCATGCTAATGGTTGTTGTTAACATTATTGCGGAGATAAAAATGCACTAATTTTTTTAAAAACGTACAGGAAAAATGACGTAAAGAGTTAAGTGTTCTTGGTAAGCACACAAATATGTGCCTCTAAGTGATGAAAATGTGATTAATACAACACATTAAAATAGCAGAAAAGGTCTGCTAAAAATTACATGCTTATGTATTTTTAAAATAATTTAAAACATTAATTGAATGGTCTAGAATAGTTAACATCAATGATGCATTTATATTAAAAAATATGATCTATTAAGAGCTCCATAAAAGTTTGATTTAAACTCCAAGGAAGAATGGGGTAGAAAGAGACTAAGGAAAATTTTAAGAAGGCTGTTGAGCTGTAAATGCCAACTGCTTGTCTTGGCAGATCAGCGACAACGTGTGGATAAATGTTGAGCTCTTCCAAGCCTGACAGTAGCCCTTGGTTACCGAAGGAGATTTTGATGGTGTCCAAGCTGAGGTCAGCAGCTAACCATGGTAAGACATCCATTCTCCTGCTAGCTTTGTATTAAGTTAAGCTTGTTTTTTTTAAACTGTATCTTATTATTACATCATAGAATCTCTACCATTAATGCAGAGTGGAAAATAGTCCAAGTAGTCCTCGTGTTAGGTTAGATTAGATGGAGGCTGCAAACCTAATCTAATAAAGGATATCAACCTGAAATGTTAACCTATTCCTTTCTCCACAGGCACTGCTAGACCTGCTAATTTTTGTTTCTGTTCTGATTTTAGATTTCTGGCATCTGTAATATTTAAAGTTTAATTTTTAATTACATTATTGCTTGTATTTTTTAAAGACAGCTCACTTGTGAATTATAAACATCCCTGAACTTTTCATCATGTTAAATTAAGAGTACATAATTACATGATAATAATCAGCATCAACAAGATGTATTGTGCATATTCTGCATCAACAGGTGCAAGGTATATATGGGACTTCTGTGTATTGTCTTCTTTATTTTACCTTGTGTAACATACCACAATTAGTCTACAGTATATGAGGAAAGACGTACCTGATCTGAACGGACTGCCATAAAAGAAATCAGACAGACATCGTCGCAATTTCCACACTGAGAATCGGCTCATTAAACCTCCCAGTTGCTCAGTTATTTGTTCTTTTTCAAACCCACCTTCTGATTCAGATGTAACACAGAGTTCTAAAAGAATAGGAACATAGCTTTTAAGAATGTTGCTTCATCTGCACAACTACAAATACTTAAAATCTTACTACTGATCAGCCTGCAAAGCTTCCAAATGGCAATCCATACTTTGAGAATTTATAACTTTAAAAAAGTACCAACAAATGCTTGGTAAATTTCTTGAAAACACAAAGATAGATAACGCAGCAAGACAAAAAAAGACACAACAAGCATACAAAGGGATACAGATAGTTAACTGTGTGGTCAAAGATCAAAGATATGGAGATTGTGGGAAAATGTGAAGTTCATTTTGTTGGGAAGAATACAAAAATAAATGAGCTCTGAGATGCAAAAGGACCTAAGTGTCCTCTTGCTTGACCCTCATAAGTTTCAGTATGCAGGTACAGAAAGTGATTAGGAAAGTGAACAGAATATTATCAGTTCTTGTGAGGAAAACTGAATACAAAGGTAGGGAAGGTATGCTTCAATTATGTAGTGCATTTGGTAAGACCATATCTGGAGGACTGTGTACAATATTGCTGTCCTCATTTAAGGAAGAATATAAGTGTATTGCAAACAATTAAGATAAAGTCTCCTAAACTAGTAACTAGAATGGATATGTTGTCTTATCACGAAAGATTGGACAGGCTAAGCTTGTATCCATTACAGTTTGGACATGCTAAGCTTGTATCCACTCCAGGTTGGACCGGCTAAGAACAAAAATCTGTTCAAAACATAGGATCCTGATAGGTCATAACAACATGGATGTGGAAAGGATGGTTCCACTTGTTGGGGGGATTTAAATCTTAATTTGACTCTTCAAAAAGGAGTCATCCATTTAAAACATAGATGAGGAGAAATATTTTTTCACAGAGGGAAGTAAATCTTTGGAATTTTCTTTTTGAAAAGGCAGTGGGCAGAATTCCAATACAGCTCTAACTTGCACCTTAGATATGGTGGACAAGCTTAGGAGTCAGGAGCTAAGTTACTCCAACCTCTGACCTGCTCTTATAGCCTCAGTTTTTACATCGCTAGTCTAGTTCCACTTCTGGTCAATGGTAACCCCTGGGTAATTCAGCAATGGAAATGTCATTAAATCTCAATAGGTGATGGTTAGATTCTCTACTTTTGGAAATGACCATTACCTGGCAGTTATGTGAGTCCGTGAATATTTTTCCTCTTAATTAGACAGAGTCCTGATATGATTTGAGAAAAAGGTTATCAAGAATAAGCAGGAATGTGGATTTTGAGGTCTGCTGTGATCTTAATGAATGTTGCAGCAGGTTCAAAAGGCTGAAGAACCTACTCCTACTCTTAAATCATATGACCATATGTAAATGTTTGTCATTTTGAATGGGAAATCACTTTTTTAAAGTTCTTAATATTATGTTTTTAGTTCATATTTTATGGGTGCAAGTGTCAGTAACTAATGTGTTTCTATATTGAAATATTTAAACTAAGTAAATGAATAATTAATGACGACAGAAATTATCTGAAAATATATTCAGGAGTTATTCAGCATTCATAAAATGAAATTTTAAGGGAATATGCAATATGTTACTTACCAAAATGCCCATCTAAATGGATATAGAGCTCAAATACACTAAACGCAATTGTTGTATGAGCTGGGATGACAATGGCTTTGTCACATCCTTTGTGATTTCGTCCATCATCAATCTGAAACTAGAGTGGGTGCCATAATCAAAACTGGTTTTCTACTTTTACAAACCAATATTAAATAAGATATAATAAAAATGTGGCTGAAATATCTGAATTTTCTTTTAAGTTTCAAAACTAGACACGCAAAGTTATCTTTGCGTGTCTAATTGTTATTCTTTCATGGGATATGAGCAAGACAGGCTAGGTTAGCATTTCTTGCCATTCCTTAATTGTCCTAGAGAAGTTGACAGTGAATCACTTTCTTAAGCAGTACAGCTACCCTTCTGTTTGGAAGGAGTTCCAGGATAATGACCCAGCAACAGTGAAATGATAGCAATATAGTTCCAAATCAGAATGGTGTGTGACTTGAAGGAGAACTTGCAGGCAGTGATGTTCTTCTGTATCTGTTTCCCTGTTCCTTCTAGGTGGTAGAGGTCATAAGTTTGGAAGGTTCTGTTGAAGGAACCTGATGGTTTATTGCAATGTATCATGCAGACGTTACACATCGCTACTACTGTGGGAATAAATGTTGAAAGTGGCGAGTGGAATGAAAATAAGCAGGTTCTCTTGTCTCAGATGGTGTCAAGCCTCATGTGTGTTGCTGGTTCTCATCCATGACAGTCCTAACTTGCACCTTAGATATGGTAGACAAACTTAGCAGTCAGCGCTAAGTTACTCTAACCTCTAGCCTGCTCATAGACCCCAAGTATTTATATCACTTGTCTAGTTCAATTTCTGGTCAATGGTAACCCCCTGGGGAATTCAGCAATGGATATGTCATTAAATCTTAAGAGGCTAGATTCTGTACTGTTGGAAATGATTGTTACCTGGCAATTGTGTGAGTCCTTGAATATTACTTGTCATTTATCAAATTAAGCTTTGATGTTATCCAGGTCTCGCAGCATAGGGGTACAGACTGCTTCAAGTTCTGAATATTATGCAATCATCAGCAAACATCACCACTTCTGACTTTATGATAGAATGAAAGTCATCGATGAAATGACTAAAGATGATTGGGTTGAGGACAATACTCAGAGGAACTCCTGCAGATTCCCGAGACCAAAATAATTGATCCTTAACAACCACATCCATCCTATTTTGTGCCAGGTAGTGGAGAGATTTCCACTGATTCCCATTGACTTCAGTTTTGCATGAGCACTTTGATGCCACACTGTCAAATGCAGCCACCCTAATATATTTTGTCCATGTTTGAAGCAAGGCTGCAATGAAATCAGGAGCTGAAAGGCCCTGGAGGATGCAAATCGAGTATCAAAAGCAGGTTATCGCTGAGCAATCTCTGCTTGTTAGCACTACTGATTATGCTCTCTATCACTGCTGATAATTGAAAGCAACTAACATGATGCTAATTGGTTTGGTTGGATTACTTCTGGCTTTTGAATCAAGATATACTGGTGCAATTTTCCAAATTGAAGCATTGTTACAAGTAACATACCTGTTCTGGAACAACTTGTCTAGAGGCATGACTAGTTCAGAATTCTTCAGTAATATTGCTGTAATGTTATCAAGGCCAATAACCTTTGCAATATTTGGTGCCTTCAGCCATTTTTTGATCCCATCAAAATCAAACTGGCTAAAATCTGGCACTTGTGATGCTAGGGTACACTGGAGGAGGCCAAGATGATTTCTCCACTTGGTACTTTGGGCTTAAGGTGTTTGCAAATGCTTTGTCCTTGTCTTTTGCACTGATGTGCAGGTCTCCCCCGTCATTGAGGATGGGCATATTTGTATAGTCTCCTCCAGCTGTTAATTGTTTAATTGCTTACCATTCAGAGCTGGATGTAGCAGAACTGTACAATTTAGATCAGATCCTTTGGTTGTGAGATCTCTTAGCTCTATCGCATGCTACTTTCAATGTTTGAAACACAAGTAGTCTATATTGTAACTTCACCATGTTGACACCTTTTTGGTATGTCTTCTGCTGCTCCCGCATGTCCTCCTGTTCTCTTCATTGAGCTAAGGTTTATCCTCCGCTTGATGGTAATGGTACAGTGAGGATTTGCTGGGCCATGAGATTACAAATTGAAGCTAAATACAATTCTGTTGCTGTGTAGTCCATATGATCTCCTGGATGCCCAGATTTGAGCTGGTAATTATGTCCATGTAGCACAGTAGTCGTGTCACACAATATATTGGAAGTCTTGCTGAAATGTGAAGCAGCATTTAGTTTCCACAAAGGATGCTAATTAGTTTGGTTGGATTTGTTCTGGCTTTTGAATCAGGATATCCTGGTGCAATTTTCCAAACTGAAGCATTGTTACCAGTATTGTACCTGTTCTGAAACAACTTGTCTAGAGGCATGACTAATTCAGAATTCTTCTGTAATATTGCTGTAATGTTATCAAGGCCAATAACCTTTGCAATATTTGGTGCCTTCAGCCATTTTTTGTTCCCATCAAAATCATTGTTGTTATGGATCAATGCATTTTGAAAGGTAGAATTGAGAGGACAGGGTCAAATAGGTTTCCCCATCACCTGCTGTTGGCACAGTCTTCAAGCCTTGTTCTTCAGGCTTTGTCCAGCTCAGTCATTAGTGGTATGCTGAGTCACTCTTGGTAACTGATTTTGAAATTTGTTTATGCAGATTGAAGTACATTATTTGCCTTTGCCACACTATGTGTTTCTTCTAATAATTATCCATGGAGAAGGACTGACCAGCCAACTATAGCGAACCTAACAGTAATCAGCAGTATCTTTGTCTATGTGACCCGATGCTTTGATATTTCATGGGATCTGGAATCAATATTGAGGATTCCCATTCCTTTCTGGCTCTATACTATGTTGTCACCTCTGATGGGTTTGTCCTGTCAGTGGTACAGACCAAAGTTGGTAATTGTAGTGTCTGAGACATTGTCTGTAGGAATGGTTCCATATCTATGTCTACGACAGGCTGATATTTCACAAGTCATTTCACTGTGGGACAGCTCTCTAAATGTTAGCATCTCAAGAGAGTTAATATTTCAGAGTCAAAATGTTAACTCTGTTTCTCTCTTCACGGATCTGTCAGTACTTTCTGTTCTTATTTCAGATTTCTAGCATCCATGTTATTTTGCTTTTATTAGTTATTTTAAACCTCGGTTATGAATTAAATTTAAATTCCACGGGTCATCATGGGATTTGAACCACATATCCCCACATAGGCCACTGAATGATTAGGAAAATCGACCTTTCAGGCAAAAAACCTTCAAACGTAGATCTTCCTACTCCTCGGATGCTGCCTGACTTGTTGTTCTTTTCCAGCACCACACTCTAGACTCTTATCTCCAGCATCTGCAGTCCTCTATTGACACTACCATTCAGGTTCTCCATTCCTTGCCATTATCCCCCAACCACATCCATACATAACAGTCACAATTCACTACCTCCAAGCTTTCAACTCTTCTTTTACCCACTTAAATAATACCCAGTCAAAATATCAGTGCTGACTATCATTTTGTCACAATTTTTTTCAAGCTTATGCAATAGTTTGTATTAGTTGAATTGGGATCAAATGTGACTTTGACAGGGTTGCAAAACCAGATCAACTAATTCCTCTAGACTTTGTCCATTTTCCTTTTCATTAAAGTCATTTCTACTCATTATGTCTCAGAACATTCTTCAGCACTCCAAATGTAGTAAATTTATTGAAGTGCAGTCATTGATATCTATAAAGGAGATATCAGTTGAGAAGGTGAGGCTTTAAACAAAGGAGATGAGAGATTTACAGTGCGAAGGAAAGAACATTTAAAAAGGAAGAGAAAGACTGCAGAAGACAAATGGGGACATACAAGAGGGACAAGAAATTATACAAGAGGTCTGTAAATCTGTAAAGGGAGCTAACAGTGGAAAAGAATATCATAACCAAAGAGATGGAGGGAAAATTGCTGAATTTCTTTGAGAAACATCACTGGAGATAGCAGGTTGTACAAATATGAGGTTTATGAGATTGTTATGTTTTTGGGTCTCTACTTTTAGGGTAAAATTAAACAATCCATGTGACCTGTTCTGTAGGCTGCCTAACATCAGATCAGGGTGGTAAATCTAATTGCTTTAGTATGAAGACAGTGCAAGGTCTTCACACTCATGACAATGGTAGCAGTACTTCTACAGTAGTTAGATCAGAAGTCTCTAAAGACTATGGAAGGTATTATGGATGTCAGCTTTTAAACAGGTATGCTTGACGTGTTCCAAGATAAAAAAAAAAAGACTTGGGTTCTAGGATAGCTAATCAGCATTTCTATCTGGATACAAGGTCCATATGATTCACCTTGTCATAGAGATATGAGAGAAGACTTAGAAAGATATCCCTGAAACTCAGAAACACGGCTAGTCTTCCAAGATCTGCGAGAGACGGCAGCAACTTTCATCATTAATGTTCACCATTCAGAGTATGGGGAGGGACTTGCAGTTGGATTTTAAGTTCCAAACTCTAGAGGCTTTAAACAAGATTAGAAGCTGTGCCCAGCTAATGAAAGGAAATTTAGGAAAAACCTCATCATGATGAACAGCGCTGTCGTTAAATATTATTAGGTTGGAAAAGGAAAAGAACAGAAGTAAACTCTTAGGGCTAAGGTTCATTTTGAAAATTAAATATCTATTTACAAAGCAACACAATATAATACAGTGAAATTTTTATTTTATTTCTGGTTTTGTGAGAAGTAAAAGAGAGAATTTGTTTTAACAAGCAAGTTAGACAAAGGAGAACCAGTAGACGAAATCTATCTGGATTTCCAGAAAGCCTTTGACAAAGTACCGCACAGTACGCTAAATAAGAAAAGACGTCATGACGTTAGGAGGAAGGTACTGGCATGGATAAACGATTGGCTCACTGGCAGAAAGCCGGGATAAAAGGGTCTTTTTCAGGATGGCAGCCAGTGACTAGTGGAGTTAGCAAGGGTCTGTGATGGGACCACAATTATTCATTTTAAACATTAATGATCTGTTTGAAGGAACTGAAGGCATTGTTGTTAAGTTTGCAGACAATACAAAGGTAGGTGAGGGAGAGATAATTTTAAGGAAGCAGAGAGGCTTCAGAAGGATATGAACACACTCAGAGAGTGGGCAAAGCAATGGCAAATGGAATCCAGTCCATGAAAGTATGAGATTTTGCACTTTGGTAGGAAGAATAAAAGCATAGACAATTTTCTAAGTGACGAAAGGCTTCGGAAATCTGAAACATAAAGGGACTTGGGAATACTAATTCAGGAGTTAAGGTTAACATGCAGTTTCAATTGACATTTGTGAAAGCAAATGCAATTCAGTTCAAAGGGGTTAGAATATAAGAGCAGAGATATACCGATGAGGCTGTATAAAGCTCCACTCAGACTGTATTTGGAATATTGTGAGCAGTTTTGGACCACATATCTAAGGAAGGATGTGCTGGCATTAGAAGGCGGTCCAGTGGATGTTTATAAGAATGATCCTGTGGATGAAGGGCTTGTCATATAAGGAGTGGTTGAGGACTCAGGATTTATACTCAGTGGAGTTTAAAGGATGAGGGTAGATCTCATTGAAACCTACATACTGCTGAGGTTGGATATGGAGATGTTTCCATTAATAGGATAGACTAGGACCTAAGGGCATAGCTTCAGAGGGAAGGGATTTTCTTTAAAAAGAGGCTGGTTAGTCTGTGCAACTTATTGCCGCAGAGGGCTGTGGTGGCCATGTCAGTAAGTATATTTACGACCATAAAACATAGGAGCAGAAATTAGGCCATTCAGACCATTAAGTCTGCTCTGCCATTTAATCATGACTGATAAGTTTTTCAACCCCATTCTCCCACTTTCTCCCCGTAACCCTTGATCCCCTTGACAATCAAGGACCTATCTATCTCCATCTTAAATAAACTCAATGACCTGGTCTCCACAGTTTTCTGTGGCAATGAATTCCATAGATTCACCATTCTCTGGCAGAAGAAGTTTCTCCTTATCTCTGTTCTAAAGCGTCTTCCCTTTACTCTGTGCCCTCAGGTCCTAGTCTCTCCTACCAATGGAAACATCTTCCCAACATCTACTCTGTCAAGACTATTCAGTGTTCTATAAATTTCAATTATATCCCTTCTCATCCTTCTAAACTCCATCAAGTAAAGACCTAGAGTCCTCAAACGTTCCTCATATGTTAAGCCTTTCATTCCTGGGATCAATCTCTTGAACCTCCTCTGAACCCACTCCAGGACCAGTACAACCTTCCTGGTGTATGAAGCCCAAAATTACTCACAATATGCTAAATATGATCTGACCAGAGTTTTATAAATCCACAGAAGTACATCCCTGTTTTTATATTCTAGTCCTCACAAAATAAATGTCAATATTACATTTGTCTTCCTAACTACTGACTCAACCTGCAAGGTTGCCTGAAGAGAAACCTGGACCAGAACTCCCAAGGCCCATTGCACTTCAGATTTCTGAATTTTCTCCCAATGTAGAAAATAGTCCATGCCTCTATTCTTCCCACCAAAGTGCATGACCTCATATTTTCCCATGCAGCATTCCATCTGCCACTTCTTTGTCCACTTTCCTAACCTGTCTAAATCCTTCTGCAGCCTCCCAACTTCTCAATGCTACCTGTCCCTCTACGTATCTTTGTATTCTCTGCAAACTTAGCCAGAGTGTCCTCAGTTTCTTCATCTGGATCATTAGTGTATAAAGTGTAAAATTGTGCTCCCAACACTGACCCTTGTGGAACACCACTAGTCACTGGCTGCCAACCTGAAAAGAACCCTTTTAACCCCAATCTCTGCTTTCTACTAGATAGCCAATCTTCTATCCATGCTAGTATCTTGCCTGTAACACCATGGACCCTTATCTTACTTAGCAGCTTCCTGTGTGGCACCTTGTCAAAGGCCTTCTGAAAGTCCAGGTAGATAACATATATTGGCTTTAACCTGATCATTACCTCCTCAAAGAATTCTAACAGATTTGTCAGGCATGACCACCACTTGATGAAACCATGCTCTTCCAAGTATTCAGAAATCTAATCTTTCATAATGGACTCCAAAATCTTACCAATGACTGAGGTCAGGCTAATCAACCTGTAATTTCCCATTGTTTGCCTTACTCTCTTCTTAAACAGAGATAGATAGGTTTTTGATTGGTGAAAGAATCAAAGGTTAAGGGAAGAATGCAGGAGAATGGGCTTGAGAAACATATCAGCCATGATTGAATGGCAGAGCAGATTTGATGGGCTTAGTGGCCTAGTTCTGTTCCTTTGTCTTATGGTCCAATGGTCTACTAAAGCTTACAAAATTAGAGTTCAGTCATTGGTACTTTTAGTTTGTTTATTACAGAATAAGTCTTAAAGTGTGAAATCTTGTCATGTAAGCTTTCAGCTCATCAATAAAAGTTAAAATTTCTTTTTAAAAATTAATAGTGCCCACAAAGACATAACATATTGAATACTCTGCCTCACATAAAAGTACTTGACACTTAAATATACTCTTCATTATTACACATTTCATCTACCAATTAAAAGCAGCTTAAAAATCAAAATGAAATTTAAATTATTAGATAAAACAGTAATTATTTAAATTGAAGTAATACCAATTAATTGAATTATGTACCAACTATATCATTAACCATAATGGCATATAAATACAAGGAGTCTTACCCTCATTGTTTTACCTCTCATGCCTGCATGCACAGTCAGTGAGCATTGCCGTGTTGTGCGGATACTTTCCATGACAACACACAAAACAGCTCGCCGGCCTTCTTTCATCTGACGAACAAGACAGTGTTCCATATCAATTTTTCTAAAGAGATATCAAAAAGTTACTTATAAATCATGAAAGATCTAGTAATCCAGAATTATTGAATTTCACAGCACCAATGAAGCCATACTGCTCACAATGCCTATGTTGTCTTTGATTTCATTCCATTCCTTCAGCCTTACCGCAAATCTTGAATTTATGTAAGAAATACAATATGATTCATAAAAGATCAATGCTACTCTGCAATTAATTCATTAATAAACGTCTATAAATTTTCTTTTCAAATAATTATCCACTTCCCTTTCTTCCAAAATTCTCTACAGTCCCAGGAGCTTTGGAACATGATAAATGTAACCACACTATTTAAAGATGGAGGGAGGGGACAAAATTAAGGAATAACTAATTTAGTCTATCATCAGTGGCAGGATAAGTTGAGCTGACAGGTGGCAAGTAATATTTGCATCACACAAATGCCAGGCAATGACCATCTCTAGTAAAAAAAAAAACAATCTAACCATATCCATTGATATTCAATGGTGTTACCATCATTGAATCTCCCACTATCAATATCCTGGGGTTTACCATTGACCAGAACCTCAACTGGACTCATCATATGAGCACAATAGCCACAAGAGCAGGTCAAAGGCTAGGAATACTGTGACAAGTAACTCACCTCCTGACTCCCCAAAATCTGTCCTTTGTCTACAAGGTACAAGTCAGGAGTATGATGGAATATTCCCCACTTGCCTGGATGGGCGCAGCTGCAACAACACTTAAGAAGCTTAATACTATCCAGGTCAAAGCAGCTAGCTTAATTGGCACCACATACACAAGCATACACTTCCTCCACTACCAATGTTCAGTAGCAGCAGTGTATACTATCTAGAAGACACACTGCAGAAATTCACCAAAGATCCTCAGGCCACACCTTCCAAATCCATGAGCTCTTCTACCTAGAAGGACAAGAACAGCAAATAGACAGGAACACTACCACCTGCAAGTTCCCTTTCAAGTCACTCACTGTTCTGATTTGGAAATATATCACTGTTCCTTCACCACCACTAGGCCAAAATCTTGAGGTTCCATCTCCCGAAGGGCAGGGTAGGTCTACCTACAATACGTGGACTGTTGTGGTTCAAGAAAGCAGCTCACCAAGGGTAACTAGGGATAGACAATACATGCTGGCCAGCCAGCAACACCATGTCCCACCATGTGAATAAGATAAAGGAAAAAATGTTGGACACTATTATAAAACATGTGGCAACAGGATACTTAGATAATACCATTGGGATTACACAAGGACAAAGTGGGATTTACAAAAAGGAAAACTTATCTAAGGACAGATATACTGCATGGGAGGCAGTCCAGAGAAGGTGTATTAGGGTTGATACTAGACTTGGAGGGATTTTCTTACGAGGAAAGGTTGTGTAGTTTGGGCCTGTACACACTGGAGTGTAGAAGAATGAGAGTTGTCTTTATTAAAATATCTCAGATTCTTAGGCGATTTTATAGGACAGGTGCTGAGAGTTTGTTCCTCTTAGAGAGAGAGTTTAGGACTAAAGGGCATGTTCTCATTAAGGGCTTGCTGTTTAAACATAGATGAAGAGACCTTTTTTCTGTTAGAGGGTAATGAATCTGTGAAATTCTTTATCACAGAGGGCTGTTGAGGCTATATCATTAAGTGCCTTAGTTATGAAAAGAGATGTATATTTTTAATTAGTAAGTGTATTGAAGGTTATGGGGAAAGTTCAGTTGAAGATGATCAAATCAGCCATGATCCCGTTGATTGGCTGAGATCTGTTCCTATGTCATATGGAAAGCCCCAACAATGTTTATAATTGTCTTAATTGTTACTAGAATTTGTGTTCAGTTAAGCTTTCTTAATGATGCTTTGGCAATTAACTACCTTCCATATGGTATCAATAAAATATAATAGAAAATGGTAGAATTACCTGTTAATGATCTCCCTAAGAAGTACTGGAACCTCTACCTCATGTTTTGTCACAATTCCAAATGAAGCTTTCACTGCTACAGAATCTGATCCGTCAATGTTAAACCCAACGTCATGAATTATATGATTTCCAAGTTTCCCATTCAGGGAAACATCTGACTTATCTTCATAATTGAGAAGCTGATATGAAGAGACACCTAGTAAATGGGAAACAATGCCTGATTACTTTTGTTATCTTTACTGGTATATATATATATATATATATGTATATATAGAACAGAAACTCACATTTAGTTGAGCACTTATAAGTTTTAATTTACTGACACAACTCAGTATATGAAACTCGGAATTCAATTACTGATAACTCCTGATAAATTAACAATACTTAAATGTGCTAAAACGTTTTATAGCAATTTATGAATATTGCTGAACTTGAACATTGACTCTCTTTGCCAGACCTACAGAATTTTCTGATTTTTTAAAAATTCAAGATATAGTACAGTATACCTAATTTAGTAATTTTAACAGAGAATCAAACATCATGTGGGGCTAGATATGTAGATTGGAATGTTCCATCCTCTTCTATGACAGGTTTAGTGGATGGCTCATTTAATAAGGTGGGAAGATGGGAGGGTTGGTGGGAGGTAGGGTCCCCACCCAAACTGATTAACTATGTGGTAGGGTGGCCTTCTTGTTCCTCCACAATTGAGGTCCTTAGTCAATGAATGCCCACTCAAGGGACTCAACCCACTGCTGCTCATATGAACCAATTAAGGGAGGGTACTTGCCATGTAGGATTAAGCACAGTCATATCTGTGTGTGAATGCTTGTAGGCTCCTGGAGTGAAGATTCCCTTATTCAAAAAAAGGTGAGGGTGGGACCCACTGAAAGACAACTCTTTTGCTGCCAACTTTCTCCCTGGCAACACCAGCCCCATGAATGGCATCATTCACCCATGAGTTAGGATGCAGCGATGATCCCAGGCCTCATCTGAGTGGAAGCAGTCCTTAATGGCCCAGTGGTGATGTCGTTCAATAAGGTGGCCAGCCTCTGATTGGATGACAGCTTTCAGTGGGTGCAATTTCCATCTTTAGGGTTTTTGATCTCAGTGAAAGCCCATCATCAATCTGTCGAGTGCCAGAGCGTCACAAGGCACAGTATCCCTTCTGGTAGGGGTCACTTTGGGCTCCTGCAGCCACTAGCTGAGACCACTGTCACCTCAATATGGTTCTAGCCTTGGGTCTCAGGCTTGATGAATGGAAATTAGTTGAAGACGGTTAGGTTGTCTCTTGTTAGAGATGGTTATTGCCGACAATTAAGTGATAAGTATATCAGCCCAAATTGAATGTTGTTAAATTCTTCCTGCATGTAAGCATGAATTATTTGAATACCTGAGGAGCTGTGAATGGGACTGAATAATATGCAATCATCAATGAACATTCTCATTTCCCACTTATATTGCAGGAAAGAACATTAATGAAGCAGTTGAAAATGAACACTACCCTGAAGAACTCCTGCCTTCTTTCCAAGATAATTAACCTCCAACAACTACAGTCATTTCCCCTCTGAGTAATATCTTCACACCAATCTTGTAAATATAATGCAAAGTCACAAATTTAGTTAGGATTGTGAATAAAGTTTGAGCAGTTTAATTGGTCATAAGATCACTTTGTTGTGATGATACAGTTTCCTAAAAAGCATTTAAAACTTGCATGCGTTACGTAAGTATGTTACCTGCAGAAACCTCCTTTTCTCCAACAAGAATGTCCTTCAGGGTGAACGGTGTAGAGCTGTATTTCTTCTTTTTCCAAAAGAACGATTTCTTCCTTTTTGTCACTAGACTGAGTGGTTGATATCTGTCAGCCTCACTCAGACCAGGAACAGGTTTTAGTCGGCCTGTATCTCCAACCTGCTTCACAAAGTTCTTTGTAGCAGCAGCAAACATTTCTTACCAGCAAAACCCTTATCTGGTTTGCTACAGTTATTTCATACTAAAGATTAGATTCTGAAATTCTGAAATCAGTTATTGCCAGGAATCAAAAATATTTGAAACTATAGTCACTTTGAAATTGTCGTCAGCCATTTCAGTGAAACCTCTCCTGGTGTGTAAGTTTAAGTGTTCTTCTCTTGGGCTCAGGTTTATGAATAATGAACAAGCAGTTAACATGATACGGGTGTTTGTGACAATATCTCTTGCGGTCACAAGTTTATTCCAATTATCTAATGAGGATTTCAAGAGAAAGAGCAAACCAAAAAAACTGTGACTTCAATTATACATAGGTTTATGTGATTAACTGGATAATTGCTGATATAACAGGATATCTTTAATTCACAAGTAATAAAATCTATTTTATGAATTAATGAAGTGTGGGAACATATGTTAGAATTCAGAATGAAATATATTTTGTTTCAACTTCTGGCATTATGGTTGCAATAAAGTAATAAGTGCCTGGATTTTGAATTGGAAACTTTGATCTAAAGAAGTTATTCAAGGTCTCTGAAACTTTTATTTGGAAATACATGGAGATTTTTTAAAAAGTAGCTCAAACAACAAAGTATGGGCAGCCAAACAAAAGTAGGACTGATGAATTTTTTGACTATAACTGAGGATTGAACTGCTGCCAGAATATCAGCTTCCAGGGATTTGAGGCTCTGGAATTTCATCATAATATTCTATAATTTTAAAAAAATGAATTGCAATAAGGTTTAAATGATTTTGAACCTTCAGTTGTGCAAAGCACAGCACACTACGATGGTACAGTATACCGTGTTGGAACCATATTGCAGGGTCTCTTCATCAAGACTGATCCAAATAGCAGAACCACATCATCAGGAGCCCCATCTCCTGCTCCACCGTGGCCTGGATTGAATCATGGGCTGCATTGTATATGGGCTCTGCATCAATCAAGGGATTTAACAAAGGCTTCATGAGCCATGATCACAGTGGGTATCTCCAAACCCCAGTAAAAAGCCTTGTAATGCTTTTGGACCCTCAAGTGCAGCAGATATATGAGAGTGCTCCAGGCCATAGAAGTTGTGACAGCTGAGCCTGGGACTCATCCACTCCTATTGGCTTTCTTTCTCTTCTTTTCTTGTTTTTACTTCTGCACTTATTCTTTCCTTTTCTTTTTTCTGGGTTTTCTTTTCTTTAGAGTCTAGAGAGTGGCGATGAAGGAGGAGGCCACCACCAGCAGCTGAAGCAACACCAAAACGAGCTGGACATGGATCCACCTGGGATATCCTCTTGAGCAAGGAGCAGATCCTGGGCTTAGTCCCCCGTTCCAGATGTTCAGACGGGGCTGACAATTGAGATTCACAGCTAGGCCTGGGCGCCTGAAGGAGTGGGACCATCGGCGAAAGGAATGGATGGCGCATTGGTGGCAGCATCTGGAGGAGCATCGAATGGGGAGCACGAGGCTTCTCCTGACCCAGCGATGAGGTGGCTTCCTGCAGCCCGCTGTGGCGGTTTCATTTCAGCTGGGTCTTCAGGGTTTTCCATCGCACCCCAACTGGCTTTTGGCAAGCCCAGGAACTGTTAACTGAGCTATGATGAGCTTTGAGTTAATTTTACTTATTTTTATTATTATGTATGACGTCTGTCGTTAGTACAGGCACTGTGGTGGCACAGCTTATAAAGCTTTTCACTGTATTTTTCACGTAAAAGTACACATGACAGTACATTTCTATTCTATTCTGTTCTATCTGCAGGGTGGTGGACACACGCCTCCAGGAAGTGGTAACAGTGATCACGTTAATGGAATGGAGCCCTGTCCTATTGATGAACTCTGCTGTATTATGATATGGCTCTTTCAGCTGATAGTGCCCTGTACCTGGGGGTAGCCAGCCATGTTGCTGAAGCTCTCTGCCCAGACTGCAGTACTGACTTTGTCATGGGGAAATGAACCAGTTTGCTGTCACTCCTAAGCTTGCTGTCACATTGGCTTATCCTCTATCTGCCTTCATCTTCTTAGCACTATGATGAAATCCATACCTATCACTCTTGCTAGAAATGACCTGAGTTGTGAATGTAAGGAACAGAACAGTTTCTTAGTTCGGAGAAGGCTCAGTACTGACAGGCACTGGATGAGGGCTGCACACATTCTTCCACACAATGAGAGATGCAGACCCAGTAGGGTGGGTACAGGAGCTCCACTAGCTGAGTGACAAACTATTTTATTGTCCATCTGAAATTTGTACGCCCTTGATTCGTCTGTGGTTCTATCACAGGAAACATATTTCTCTTTGTTTATTCTATCTAAACAAACCCACCTCCCACTCCCATCCTCATCATATTCTACAGAGGGTTCACTGACAGTAATCTGAGCTGCTGCATCAATGCCATGTTCAGGAATTGCACCATCTCGGATCATAAGACCCTACAACGGATAGTGAGGACAGCTGAGAAGATCATCAGGGTCTCTCTCCCCTCCATTACAGACATTTACACCACACACTGCATCCAAAAGACTAACAGCATTGTGGAAGACCCCACACACCCCTCACTCAAACTCTTCTCCCTCCTGCCATCTGGCAGAAGATATCAGAACATTCGGTCTCTCATGACTGGTCTGTGCAACAGTTTCTTCCCCCAAGCAACACTATACAATTGGACTCTATTCCATCTGAAATTCTTTACACAACTTCGAATTGCTGCTAGAACAATGTCTATTAATTATCATTCTTTTATTGCACTGTAATTTGTACACCACTGTGCCTATTGTCAGGAATTACTGTGCTGTTTTGCACCTCTTATGCACTTTCTGCTGCCCTGTGCATGATCGTGTAGTTTGTGCTGTCCATGTAGCACATTGGTCCTGGAGGAACGCTGTCTCATTTTTACTGTATCAGTTGTATATGGTAGAAATGACAAATAAAGGTACTCTTGATTCTCTTGACTCTTGACTCATAACTTTGAATAATATCCCAGGTCCAGTTTTGGCAAATAACTGACTTCATTAATTGGAGTAACGTCAGTAAATCTCTTCTGTGCAGCCAATAGCATGGAGCCCAGAATTAAAATCAACATGCCCATTAAGGTCAAAATGGTGCTTTGTGAAGCTTCCTTGTTTTACTCATCTAGTTCCCTATTAGCAAAGCTGAGGATTCCATATGCCATTTAAT
The DNA here is from genome assembly GCF_004010195.1 of Chiloscyllium plagiosum. Classification (NCBI taxonomy): domain Eukaryota; kingdom Metazoa; phylum Chordata; class Chondrichthyes; order Orectolobiformes; family Hemiscylliidae; genus Chiloscyllium; species Chiloscyllium plagiosum. The sequence continues at coordinate 43,154,151 of NC_057716.1, forward strand.
AGCATTTTCAAATTGCCCTGATGTTTAAAATGTTTCCATATATGTTCCCAAAGGTCTTTCACAATAAAAAGCCTTTTAAAATTGTACTGATGCATATTTTAGGGCCATCTTGTGGTGCAGTGGTAGTGTCCCTGTCCCTGGACTGGGAGATCTGGGTTCAAGTCCCACCTACTCCAGAGATGCGTGGTAGCAACTCTGAACAGGTTGATCAACAATACTTTAACGGTGCCGACACATTTAGTATGTGGTACATATTAAGTAGAGAGCTCCTATTCAAAACATTAAGCCCACTATCTTCATCAAAAGCCTGTTATTTCATCTAACAGCTGTCAGTCACGGATGGTTTGCTTTTCCAAATCCATACAGATTTTCATTACACAGTCCACATTTTTCTAAATGCCAATGAACCGTGTTCAAGATTCTTTTCTTCAAAGGTTTCTGCATCACTGCCATAGACAGTACTGTAGAGTCGTAGAGTCATAGAGATGTACAGCATGGAAACAGACCCTTCGGTCCAACCCGTCCATGCCGACTAGATATCCCAACCCAATCTAGTCCCACCTGCCACCACCCAGCCCATATCCCACCAAACCGTTCCTATTCATAAACCCATCCAGATGCCTTTTAAATGTTGCAATTGTACCAGCCTCCACCACTTCCTCAGGCAGCTCATTCCATACATGTACCACCCTGTGTCCTTGAAACATGATTTGGAGATGCCGATGTTGGACTGGGGTGTACAAAGTTAAAAATCATGCAACACCAGGTTATAGTCCAACAGGTTTAATTGGAACCACACTAGCTATCGGAGCGACGATCCTTCATCAGGTGGAAGTCCACTACCACCTGATGAAGGAGCATCGCTCCGAAAGCTAGTGTGTTTCCAATTAAACCTGTTGGACTATAACCTGGTGTTGTGTGATTTTTATCCTTGAAACATGCTAAACTAAACATTGCTGCTTGCCTCCATATGGACTGGTTGGCTGTAATGTTGTCCCAAAAGATATAGTCTACAGATTTTTGTAAAGCTTTTCTTAAAGACTGTATTGTTCTTTGTATCATTTGAGATGATTTGCTCACCTTAGATTTTCTGAAAGGGGGCATCCTTGTTCAACCCAGCACAATGAAGGACCTTATTGTTTGTTATTTTGATTTGAGACAAAAAAAACCTGCAGATGCTGGAATCCAAAGTAGACAAGCGGGAAGCGGAAGAACATAGAAAGCCAGGCAGCATCAGAAGATGAAGAAGTCAACTTTTCAGGTTTAACCCTTTTTCCTTCTTGTTATTTTGTTTTGCCAGCAAATTCTTGTCATTGATCTTGTGTATCTTTAATACAAGTGTTCGAGGGATATGCTGTGGCATCTTTCACTGATCCAAGATTCCACATCATGCAGCAGGGTGAAAAGGCCAATGGTCTGCTGGAGTTGATTTTAGCTTTCAGCTTAATGCTATGCTATGCTCAGACATGATCATGGAGTCAGCCAGAGGAAGAACTTGATCTCTGGATGTATGTATTGGTATCCTCATCAATAACATTACATATGGAGAGTACACTACCCTGGTATGAGAGATTTTCTAAAGCCTTCAGACAAGTGCAATCAACATTTATGCCTGGTGCTACATGGCATAAGTCTGGTGCCAGCTGTGATATTACATCAGTCTTTGCGTCACTGTGGAACTGCTAGAAGACATGCAATGAAAGTTGTTTCTGTTTTAGATGAGAATTGTTTACATAAGCCTCATGTAATTTTTGTCTGCAATATCCCGGTAGGTATGCGAAAACCTTGTCGATCTGATCATGGAGCTACGTTCATTCATCTTCTATGTCTTTTGAGGAAGAAAGATTAAACTGTCAAATGGTATCAAGTTGTGCAGTAAACCTGAGGGTTCACTTCTAGAGAGGTTTAACACCTAGTTTTCACCATGCTGAGCAAATTTTTGTAATGATGTTTTGAATGGATCTTTAGACTCAGTTCCACTAGCCAGTGTCCTGTCCAGTAGTCAGCTTCCAAGTCTGAAATGTATCCTTTTGCAATGTGCAGCAGATTTGAACTCAGATGCTTTAGAGCTGAAAATGTGTTGCTGGAAAAGCGCAGCAGGTCATGCAGCATCCAAGGAACAGGAGAATCAACGTTTCGGGCATAAGTCCTTCTTCAGATGCTTTAGTCAGGGATACTATTTCAAAAATAATTGGGAGAAGGATTAGAGGTGTGTAGAGGAGTAATAATTTCATCCAACTGTCTGAAAGTGTGGTAGAGGCATAAGTACTCCTTGCGTTTAAAAAATACTTGATTTACATTTGAACTGACCTATGAAGTTAGCAACCAAGAGCTGGAAGATAGGGTTAGGCTGGTTAACATTTTTTTGGCCCTCTACTTTTTGTCATTTACATAAATGATTTGGATGTGAGCATAAGAGGTATAGTTAGTAAGTTTGCAGATCACACCAAAATTGGAGGTGTAGTGGACAGCAAAGAGGGTTACCTCAGATTACAACAGGATCTTGACCAGATGCGCCAATGGGCTGAGAAGTGGCAGATGGAGTTTAATTCAGATAAATGCGAGGTGCTGCATTTTGGGAAAGTAAATCTTAGCAGGACTTATACACTTAATGGTAAGGT
>NC_057716.1:43157039-43172302 GCF_004010195.1 Chiloscyllium plagiosum
TACATGTATGGAATGAGCTGCCAGAGGAAGTGGTGGAGGCTGGTACAATTGCAACATTTAAGAGGCATTTGGATGGGTATATGAATAAGAAGGGTTTGGAGGTATATGTGCCGGGTGCTGGCAGGTGGGACTAGATTGGGTTGGGATACCTGGTCGGCATGGACGTGTTGGACTGAAGGGTCTGTTTCCATGCTGTACATCTCTATGACTCTATGTAGACCTGTAGTTGCTAGGTTTACTCCTTCTTTTAGATGGTTATAGTTCTGATCTTTTTAAAACATCACACAATCTAATTTTTCCGATTATTTTCATTTGGGAATTTGTGAAATGGTTTAATATTTAGGAGGGGCTTTTTATTTCAAAATGTTAATGCCTCTTTTCCCAAATGTAATCTTCAGTTGAGGTTTTCTATGCTATTTGTAAGTTTGTAGAAAACAAAGGCTAAGATTGTAATGCTTCTCAAAGACCATACTTTAAGACCCAATCTGAAATGACAATACCTTGGATAGCTAGTACATTAGACTAGAGTACAAATTCAGGACTCAGCTGAAGTTGCTTTAATATTCCTGATACCCAAATCACTTGCAGCTAACTGTGATCCAAAAGTAAATTTGCTGGGATAAGCTAAGACTGGTAACTATGTAAAAACATATGAAATAAAGCAGGACCAATAAACTATAGGTTCCTCAAGCCCAGAATATTGTCTGGACAATAACTGATCAATAATCAATCAATCTTACCAGCTGTGAAAGATTCCACATTGAAGAATAATTGTGAGAGTTAAAGCGACTGCGGTCTTGCTCTGTGAAAACATATTTAGTATGATATCTGATAAACTAGCAGAAATACTCATCTCCTTTATGGTGAACTGTGTGAGAAGAGTTGCTCATTGTTGTAGAAGATGAATAGATATAGAAATTCATAGTAAATAAATACATGTTTGACATAGCTAAAGACACAAATAATGAGCAGAACAGGAATGTGTATATTTCAATTCAATAATTTAACATTGGAACCAGACTAGCTACAGTAAACAGAATAGTAAGATGCTGAAAATGTGTTGCTGGAAAAGCGCAGCAGGTCAGGCAGCATCCAGGGAACAGGAGAATCGACGTTTTGGGCATAAGCCCTTCTTCAGGAAGGCTAAGAAGGCTTATGACCGAAACGTCGATTCTCCTGTTCCCTGGATGCTGCCTGACCTGCTGCGCTTTTCCAGCAACACATTTTCAGCTCTGATCTCCAGCATCTGCAGTCCTCACTTTCTCCAGAATAGTAAGATAATTACCCTAACATGCACAAAGGGACATCATGATTGGAATACCTGTAAATGCTAGGAACCAATGTAATCAAATGAAGGGATTTGGTTATAGAATGGTGACATAAGTCTCTGCAACACAAATGGAGGAGGGACCCTGTTGATATTATACAGACAACACTCAATTTTAACATGGAAATGAGATGATTGTCTAGGTAAGTTGATATGAGGTGCTGAATGAAACAGTAGGGGTGCCATTGTTATGGAATAAAAACCATCAGGAGCTCAATAAGCAAGATATAGAGGCCTAGCATTGACAAATGTGCACCAGAATAAGAGTATTTGGCTTTTCAATGCACTAAGCAGGCATTGTCTGGGAGTTGAAAATGTGTTGCTGGAAAAGCGCAGCAGGTCAGGCAGCATCCAAGGAGCAGGAGAATCGACGTTTCGGGCAAGAGTCCTTCTTCAGGAAGGGCTCCTTGGATGCTGCCTGACTTGCTGCGCTTTTCCAGCAACACATTTTCAACTCCCAGACAGTGCCTGCTTAGTGCATTGAAAAGCCAAACACTCTTATTCTGGTGTCTCTGCAACACAAATGGAGGAGGGATCCTGTTGATATTATACAGTCAACACTCAATTTTAACATGGAAATGAGATGATTGTCTAGGTAAGTTGATATGAGGTGCTGAATGAAACAGTAGGGGTGCCATTGTTATGGAATAAAAACCATCAGGAGCTCAATAAGCAAGATATAGAGGCCTAGCATTGACAAATATGCACCAGAATAAGAGTGTTTGGCTTTTCAATGCACTAAGCAGGCACTGTCTGGGAGTTGAAAGTGTGTTGCTGGAAAAGCGCAGCAGGTCAGGCAGCATCCAAGGAGCAGGAGAATCGACGTTTCAGGCATGAGCCCTTCTTCAGGAAGGGCTCCTAGGATGCTGCCTGACCTGCTGCGCTTTTCCAGCAACACATTTTCAGCTGTGATCTCCAGCATCTGCAGTCCTCACTTTCTCCACTGTCTGGGAGTTGTGGAACACTAGCCATTGCACATATAATGTTTGAGAAGTCAATGTGACCAATGAGAATGAAAGATGTATAAAGATGTCATTTACATTATGACTGGGGGAGCAGTCTCTCAGAACGTTGTCTCCCTTGTGTACACTTGTATAATAAACCCATCATCTTGTTTGAATCAACAATTTGCTCCATTTGTATTATCGTTTTTGATTATATCCCTGACAGATGACGAGTCTCTGGACTCATCTGTGAGAGGGAAGATGTTGGATGCTTAACAGTCAGGTATGTGAATAGCTCCTGGAGCTTTCAGATGATATTCATGCCCTGGGATAGACAGTGGAGAGTATTTTGGCCAGGAGTCTGGTGATCACATGCCCTTTAGAATACACCGCTTCCTCCTGCAAGAGATTGGCAACTCTTATAGACAGATTCACTCAACAGCTCAAAGTGACTTCTGGTTATACATTTGGAGCTGAAAATACTCCTATTCTCAATGCCCTCACCTAGACACTGACAGTACAAGAAATGGATATGGTAGTTGCTTCGTCTCTAGTAACCAAGGAAGGCCTTGAAGACCTCACATTGATGGATAATGGCAAATGGTTGCATCTGAGGGCTCCTGTCAGCATGTTCCTTATTCACCACTTCCATGCCTCAAGATGCAATGGTGAGGGAAGGGTCTTGTCACTGAATAACTTTCACTCATAATATCTAGGTCCTCACAGGTAGAGGACAATTGCCAAGCTCATGCAGATCAATGTGGTATTAGAAACAGCAGCCTGTCTCCAGTGCCGCTGATCACAAGGGCCAGCAGTGATGTTAGATGTGTAAACTGACCTTAGCGCTGTTCTTCTGCTCTTTATTAATTTGTTCATTTTCTTAATCTGTTTGCTGGATACAAATGATTGAATTGCAGATTTGTTTAAAACGGGCTGCAAAACACTGACCTCCCCACAGTGAAATTCAGAGGTCATTGTGAAAAATGTGTGTTGAGATGAGTCCTCAGAATGTTCTATGCAGGGTTGAGCACACGCCATACGGTATATCCATGCCAGTGTGTGAGAGGCACATGAAGCCTTAATAGAATTATCTGATGACCAGTGCCTCCCTTGCCTCCAGAATTTGCTTGTTTCATGTTGTCTCACGTTGTTTCACATCAACATGGTGCTCCTCATAGTCCTCCTTAAAGTCAAGATAGGTTTGTTCATCTGCCAATGCCTGGCATGTCCTCATCCTCAATGATCTTCAGCTTCAACAGAGTGACACCATGTAGAGAATAGCACATGGCAACAATAAGTAACAGTTGATCTCTTGCATATTACAAGACTCCTGTAGATCAATTAAGGCAACAAAGTCTCACCTTTAGAGGCCTATTGTCCTCAAATTGCTCTTGTGTATGCATACTGTGTATTGAAACTCTCTTATCTGCAGGAACATAAGGATGCCTGGTGGGAATTATTAGCCAACTTTTCAATGGGTAACCTTTGTCTTGAACCAACCATCTTTCCTGTATTTCAGGGATTGTGAACAGCGTGGTACTTGGAAATGTTTCAGGGTGCTGGCATCAAGACAACTCCCAGCCCAGGAAACAGTGCACACACGATGCACTTACAGTAATCACATACCAACTGAGAAAGTGAAACCCTTTTAAAATTCCAGACAACCCTGATGGGCCTGTGAATGCTTTGATACCGACATGAGTGCAGTCAATGGCCCCTTGTGTTACTGAGAAGCCCATGAGAACCTCAAAACCTCTGTCAGCCTGGTTATCTCCTTACCCTCCTGAACAAAACTTCTGTCACCACTTTGATGCAGTTGAGATTAAGATTCCACACAGACTTCCTGCCGAGGATCTGAGGCACAGAGATTAGGGGGAACTGTCACTTTTAGTATTACAGTAACACAGCCACGAATGCTGTTAGAACTGCACCCACCAGCACGTGCAAGTGATGCTTCCTTTGAAAGGCATAATGCTCACTCATTTTCAAGTAGTTTGAGCACTGCCTATACAATCCATAAAGACTGTATCTTCTTATTTTTCTGCATGTTTGATTGTGAATGTAAATGGGAAAAGGACTATTTTAAAACCAAGTATTGTAAAAGAAATTACTGTGCTTTTAAAAAGTTACTGAGACTCATTGTAATTCATGTTTATACTGTTCCTTTGGTTGAGCAGGATGTGGTCGGGATTGGGGGGGAGGGGGTGCTACTGATTGCAGGCCGCCTGGTAGTAGGGGACTCGCTGCCAAGAGATTGCCGATTGGTTTGTGGAGTTGTGACCACTTGTGGATGACAAAAATCATCAGCCTGACCACTATATGATTGACTCCTGAGTAGCTGGTCAGCTTGTGGATGTGAATGATACTTGCAGAAGGCTTTGGACTGTTGTCAGGGCAAATAGAATACCTAAAGCTTGAAGAAAGCCTGTTAATTTTCCCTCACCAGTTGCTTTAAGCTCTGGTCTTTAATTAGTAACTAAAAGATGTTGCAGTCAGTATACTAATTGCCTGTGTTTCCTGCAAATCTGAAGAAGATAGCATGGGTGGTGCAGTGGTTAGCACTGCAGCCTCGCAGCACCAGGGTCCCAGGTTCAATTCCAGCCTTGGGCATCTGTCTGTGTGGAGTTTGCACGTTCTCCATGTGTCTGTGTGAGTTTCCTCTGGGTGCTCTGGTTTCCTCCCTTGGTCTAAAGATGTGCAGGTTAGGTGAATTGGCTGTGCGAAATTGCCCATAGTGTTAGGTGCATTAGTCAGAGGGAGGTGGGTTACACTTCAGCGGGTCGGTGTGGACTTGTTGGGCTAAAGGACCTGTTTCCACACTGTAGGGAACCTAATCTAATTTACTGGTAGAATTATACATTGATAGTTTCTGGTTGTTAACCTGTGGCTGAAATCTACTTACAGAAACCTGGTCTGTGTTTTCTATTAGCCTTTGTCTAGCTCACAAAATCACATATTCAGTTTTAGGAAGAATTTGCCTGCAGGACTCCAGATCAAGACAGAATTTTTCCTGAGAAACCTGATGCATTCACTGCACTGCACACTAGAAATGTTAAGACTGTGACATGTGACCCGCTGACTGTTGAGAGAGAATGCAGGAATGCTAATTGGAAGGATTTGAATTTTTTCAGCATTTTCAGATATAGTTTTATAGAGTTCTGACTTGTTCAAAATTAAACAGCCTGTCAATGCTCACAAAACCAACTACGTAATTATATTGGTTTACCTTTAAGATGGGAGAAGCAAAACAGTTTTACTCCAGAGTTTATGTTTTAATTAATGAGATTGTGTTTGTCATATCTGCAGGCTAGGTTGATTAACCATGGGAAATGGAGGTTTACACGCAAAGGGTGGGAGGTGAGTCTGGGTGGGATGCTCTTCGGAGGGTCGGTGTGGACTTGTTGGGCCAAATGGCCTGCTTCCATACTATAGTGTTTCTATGATTCTATGTTGTTTAATACATGAGCTGGTCAGAGGAAATAAAATAAAGGTGAGAAAGCTACATATACCGGGCCAAATGTAACCCCGCCCATGTCTGGCAAAGAACAGGTGGAGGAAGCAGCAGCATCTTACTCTATCCCTCCATGTCCAAAGATGAGCAGGCAATTTGCACAAAGGCAATTAGCTGATCTTCAATATACAGTTTGGGTCTCAGAGAACTGATGGGGAAGTAGTCATGGTTTCTCTCACTCAGAAAGGATTCACATTAGGTGCAGACCTGCTAGGAGGTGGATCATGGGGTCAGAAAAGACCCAAGAACTCGATTTAAATGTTTTATTTAAGGTTTCCTTGGAAACTAGGAAGAACAGCAGTGCATGATTAAAAGCATGCAACAACATGCTAACTACACAAAATAATGGCAACAGTCCTCAAACTGAAATGATTTTAGCATCACAAGCTCCAAGACAAAAAAATTGAAAAATGAAAATGAAACCAAGCAGCCATTATCAATAAACTGTCATTATCTGAGCGGGAAGCATACCCAGGCTGCAGCAGTGAAGGCCGAATCAAAACCACTGGACCACAAAGGAAGCTGCAAACATTTCTAAGGTTGTGAAAAATAATGTAAGGAGTAGAAATGGGTCATTGGCCATTTGAGCTCGCTCTCAATACAGTCGTGGCTGATACCCTGCCTGAGTTCCACCTTCCTGCATTACCCGAACATAAAGTCAGCTTTTCGCTGCTAAAAGCATGCTCCACCACTCAATGTGATCTGCTCCTTATGTAAGGGCAGATAAATGAAAAACTTGACCTACTCTTGAGAAATAGGGCAGGACAGGTGACGAAGGTGACAGTGGGGAGGACTTTGCGATCAATGACCATAGTTCTATTAATTTTAAAATTGTTACGGAGGTGGACAAAACTGGTCCACAGATTCAAGTTCTAAATTGGGGCAAGGTGAATTTTCATGGAATTAGACAAGAGCTTGCAGAGGTTAATTTGCAGACAACTGGATCTCTGGCAAGTGGGAGGCTTTTAAAAGTGAGATAGCTAGAGTTCAAGGTTTATATGTTCCTGTGAGGAAGAAGGGCAAGATTAGCAGGAATAGAGAACCATGGATGACAAGAGATATTGAGGTTTTGACCAGAAAACATGACTCAGATACAGGCAGCTGGGATCAAGGGAATCCCTAGAGGTGTACAGTGAATACAGATGTTTACTGAAGAAGGAAATCAGGAGTGCAAAAAGGGGTCATGAGATAGCCTTGGCTGAGAAGATTAGGGTGAATCTAAGAGGCACTTTAAGTATATTAAAGGAAAACGAATAACTAAAGTGAGAATCGAGCCCCTCAAGGACCAAAGTGATTATGTTTGTGTAATTCTGGGATTTACATAATAGTGAATCGAAACCTGCAACCCCATTCTGAGTGATTAAAGACTTAACAGCAATCTAGGTTTGTTCAATACATTGCATCAGTTGTATGAGACTTTGACCTTTTACTCTAAATTCTGAGTCCTATGAACTTATCCCACTAGCTACTTGATGAAGGAACAGCTCTCCGAAAGTTTGTGCTTCCAAATAAATCTGTTGTCGTCCTGGTATCGCGTGAGTTTTAACTTTGTCCACCCCGGTTCAACACCCACATCTCCACATCTTGGATGAGAATGTCAAGGCATGATTAGTAAGTTTGCTGATGACACTAAAATCAGTGGCATTGTGGATAGTGAGGAAGGTTGTCAGAAATTGCAGTAGGGCCTTAATCAGCTGATGAAGTGAGCCAAGAAATGGCAAATAGAGTTTAACATAGATACATATGAGGTCTTGCATTTTGTAAAGTCAAATCAAGGTAGGAGTTTCATGGTGAATGGAAGGGCCTTAAGGAGTGTAGTGGAACAGAGGGAACTTGGAGTTCAGGTTCACCGTTCTCTGAAAGTAGAGTCACAGGTAGACAGGGTAATGAAGAAGGCGTTTGACGCACTGGCCTTTATCAGTCAAGTCATTGAATAGAGATGTTGGGAAGTTATGTTGCATTATACAGAACATTGATGAGGCCGCACTTGGAATATTGTGTTCAGTGTTGGTCACCTTGTTTTATGAAATATGTTATTAAACTGGAAAAAGTGCTGAAGAAACTTACAAGGATGTTGTCAGGACTCAATGGTCTGAGTTATAGGGAGAGTAGAACAAGCTAGCTCTTTTTTCTTTAGAATGAAAAAGACTGAGGGAGGCTCCTTACAGAGATGTATAAAATCATGAGGCATGGATGGGGGGGGTCTTCTTCCCAGGCTTTAGGAATCAACTACTAGAGAGCATCAGTTTAAGGTTAAAGTTGAAAGAAGAAAATGGAACCTGAGGGGCAACGTTTTTACACAGAGAGTGGAACACATATGGAATGAACTGACAGTGGAAGTGGTTGAGGCGGGTACATTAACATTTGAAAGGCATTTGGACAAATACGTTGAGAGGCAAGGATTAGAAGAATATAGGCCAAGTGCAGGCAAATGGGGTCAGTGTGGACATTTTGGTCCGCATGGTCCAGTTTGGGCCAAAGGGCCTGTCTCTGTGCTGTTCTGCGCGCTAAGTGCAATTTATGATTTTTCCAGGGATTTTCTCTTGTTGTTGCTGTCCATATGTCCAGTTAAGGTTTCTGCAAAGTCTTACAGTCACAACTGGACAGTGCTGTAAAGCTGGGTTCCTGGACCACGTGCTGGCTGAGCTCTCTAGGACATTGTGACGCCGAGCGGACTTCACGAGTGATGACGATCGATATCACGCTCGATGACGTCGTAGAGATCCCCCCAGGCCTTTGCGTTCAAAGACTACAATTCCCGACGTGCGCTGCGGCTATTGGCCGCCTTCCGCCGGAAGCAGTTTGCGTGTGGACCGGGACCGGGAGCGGGGGTTTGACTCCAGAGCACCTTTTCCGCGCGGCTACAATCCTACTCCGCCGGGACCGGCATGTCCGAGGAAAGGTTTACAGCCGCGTCCAAAAGGAGCTCTGGATGCACCAGGTGAGTGAGTGAGTGAGTGAGCGAGCGAGAGAGAGAGGCGGCAGCGGTGGGGTGTGCATGGCCTATCATCCGCGTGAGTCGGGTTGGCGGCGGAGGAAGAGGAGCAGGGAGCCGTGTGCTGTCCTCACCTGCTCCCACTGCAGTGTGTGGGCACACACCCACTCAGTACCTGGCCCGCCTTCAACCTGCACATCTCAAACCCACAGTCAGGGGACATTCCCCCTCCCCCACGCTCCTTACTGGTCTCTGATATCGCTGCAGCGCGAAGCTTTTGCTTTGGTTGCTTCCAAATATGGGTCGAGAGTGTGGTGCTGGAAAAGCACAGCAGGTCAGGCAGCACCAGAGGACCAGGAAAATGGACGTTTCGGGCAAGAGCCCTTCATCAGGAAAGGGCTTCCAAATATGGTCAAGGCGCAAGGGAGCATGGAGATTCTGGATGGCATTAATCGTTAATGCACGGGGTCTTGCAGCTGAGGGAGATGGGTTGAGGGTGCTGTTTGATTCTTGGGGGATAAAATCCTGCTCTCAAAGAGACACGGTTGAGGGAGGGACAGGACTGGCGCCTCAGTAATGTGGGGTGCAGGAATTTGAGTTGTGATAGAAAGGTGGTGTGCGCACTATCGGTCAAGGAGTCAATTGTTGCACAAAAGTTACTCAATCGATTCCATATGGGTAGAATTTAAAAACAAAATGGGTGGTATATTATAGATCCTGCCTACCAAGCACAATAATGAGGGATAGAAAAACAGGTATGGAGGTGAATCTCAAATGTGTCATAAACACTAGAGTAATCATAGTAGGGGATTTCAACTACTGCAAGATTAGCTGGGATCATGTGAAAGGCTTGAAGAGTTGAAATTCTTAGTGTGCCCTGGAGTGCTTTTTAAGCCAGCAGACACAGTGCTGAAAGTGCTACTCCTGACCTGATTTTAGGGAATAAAGCAGGAAAATGATGGATGTGTTAGTGGGGAACAGTCCAGTGATGATTACCATTGTTTGGTAATACTTAAGGTTCTGATCTGGGGGAGGGCCAATTTTAATCAAGACAGATATGTCCAAAGTGGGGAGTGAGCAGCCACTTGCACATCAGAGCAGTAGGAGCCATTCAAAAAAGTAGTAGTGAGAATGCATACCAAACATATCTGTAAAGGTAAAAACTGGGATCACTGAGTCCAGAGAATCCTGGATATTGAGGGACTTGATGGGCTGAATGGCTTACTTATCCTGCATCTTAAGGTCTTATGGCAGATATACAGAGGGCCCATATCAGTGCATGCCCTAAAGAGCATAGAAAGTGCAGGGTTACTTCAAAAAAGAATCAGGCAAGTAAACACAGGGCATGAACAAACATTAAGGAAAATCCAAAGGCATTTTGTATTTTAAAGATCAGACAATAACCAAGGAAAGGACACACTAGGGACCAAAGAGGTTTGGTGAGCTGGAAGACATAGCTGAAGTTTTAAATAAGTACTTTGTATTTATTCATTATAGAGAAAGATGATGATGTAGGTATAGAAATTGGGAGGGGTATTGTGATATACTTGAACAGATTATCATTGAGAGGGAGGAGGTTTTAGTGGACTTGAAAGGGATACATGTCCAAGCCCAGGTGAGATGTAGCCTGGATTCCTTTGAAAGGTAATGGAAGAGATTGAAGGGACTCTGACATTAATTTTCAAATCCTCATTGGCTAGAGGAGTGGAGGATGGCTAACATGGTACCATTATTCAAGATGGCTGGTAGGGATAAACCAAGCTGCAGGCCACCAAGCCTAATGTCAGTGGTATGGAATTATTGGAAAATCATCTCGACGTGGAGAGGTATTGATTAATCAAAGATAGTCAGCATAGGCAATAATGTCTAACACATGTAATTGAATTTTTTGAGCAGGTGACTAGATATGTAGGTGAGAGTAGTGCACTTTATGTAATCCATGTGGACTTCAGTAAAGCCCCTGAGAACCTCTTACATGACAGTCTGGTTAAGAAGCTTACCCATGGTATCCAGGGCAATTTGGCAAATTGGATCTAAAATTGGCTTCATGGCAGGAAGCAGAAAGTGATGGTTGAAGGAAGTTTTTGTGATTGAAAAGGGTTTGGTGCTGGGTCCTTTGCTATATGTAGAGTACATTATTGATCTACATGAGCATAAAGTTATTAATAAGTTTGCAAATGACAAATTAGTTGTGTGGCAAATAGGAGGAGAGCTGTAGACTACAGGTTGATTTGGAAGGGCTGGTCAGATGAGCTGAACAGTGACAAATGGAATTTAATCCTGAAACATTTGAGGTGATGCATTTTGGGAGCACTAAGAATGTAAGGGAGAATGTGCTGCATGCCAGGACCTCTGTGGTACAGACGATTAGGAGGACTGTGATGTGCATGTCTGTAGATCCTTAAAGGCAGCAGGACTGGGAGGTAGATAGATGGTTGAGAAGGTTTGTGGAATATTTGCCATTATTATGATGGAGTTATACAGAGGGGATTTGATATCCTCCAGCTCAGAAATGGTCTCAGCAATCACAACTCACTTTAAACCCAAAGGAAACCAGTTAAACTTTACTTCAGCAGTTACTGGAAATTGTGACTTTTAATTGATAAATCAGAGAACTTTTACAAGTGAACCAGCTACATATGCCTCTTGCAAATTAGTTTGTAAAAGGAAAGCCAGGAAAAAACGTTTGGATTATCAAGAAACAGCTCAACAGACCTTGTAGACGCAAACTACTAAACTGTCTTTCCAATTTCTTTTCCCTTTTCCATGTGTTTGTACTCTGTCTATATGTCTGTTGCCTGTCTGTGTGCAAGGGTAGTTGATGAGATTATTGTTTTAATTAGTGATATTCTGATGGTTTATAACTGTCTAATTATTCGTAATAAATAGTAATTCTAATAAATAAAAAGTACAGAAATCCAATCTGTATTTTCTGTTAACTTGGATTTGAATTGGGGATTTTTGTGTACTTACTTCTAAAGTCTTTAACTTTTGTGATGACTCCGGGAATAATAGGGGTTGATTTCCAGCCTGGTACCTGAGAGTTGTGATGTTTAACCCTCCCAAGTGTATTGCATCGCTTCTCAGGATTGAATTCCACTTGCCATTTCTCCGTCCACCTGACCTGTCCATTAATAACTTCCTGCAGTTTATATTCTCTTCCTGACCATCAGGCACACAGCCAGTTTTTACATTGTCTGCAACTTGAAACTGTACCTCCTAGATGTCCAAGCCATGCAATGAAAAGTGTGGCACTATTGAAACTTCAGCATAGGTTAGGATTTAAGCATATGAGGAGTGTCCAGGCATCCCAGTTTCAATCCCCAAAACTGCATAGGAAAGAGATATTAGGTAAAAACAATGACTGCAGATGCTGGAAACCAGATTCTGGATTAGTGGTGCTGGAAGAGCACAGCAGTTCAGGCAGTATCCGAAGAGCAGTAAAATCTGCTCTTCGGAGGCTGCCTGAATTGCTGTGCTCTTCCAGCACCACTAATCCAGGAAAGAGATATTGTCAGTGCAGTGGTGGTTTAGTTGCTGCTAGCAACCAACCACAGCTGTTAATATGTTGTACAAAAGTATATATTTAATGTAAAATTATTTAGAACAATGCCTTGACCTTGCTACTCTCCCTTTTTAATTTTATTTTCTTCTTTGTGTTACTGGCCACCTCTGTTGAAAAATGGTGAGATTTGTTTTTTGAAAAAGTCAGTCTTCACTTCTTTGTCTCATAGTTTGAGGGTTTGTTTGTGTTCCAGAGTAGTGAGAGTTAATGGAAATTTAATTAGTATATTTTAGAGCCCAATTTTAAATAGTTACCAAGTGTGCTTAAGTAATTCTTAAATTCACTATGATTGGGATAACTTTTATTTTTGGAATACTTCTCTATCTTTCAATTCTGTGTATTTCAATGCCTAGTTTGGATCAAGTGATTGCTGCACGTCCTGGGAAGACTCCTATCAGCCAACTGCAGGAATATTGCACAAAGAGTGGTCAATCCCTCCAATATGAACTTGTGAAATCTGAGGGTCAATCTCATCTGCCGAATTTTATCTTCAGAGCAACAGTGGGAGAAGTGAGCTGCACAGGTTTGTCAAATCCTATTGCTATGCCCACCCATGGCTCCCTTCTGTATTTTAAAGCTGTAATTTTCCACAGATATTGCATTAGATTCTGAAAGCTACATAGATATTTGTTGCAAAGATATTCCACAATAATGTAGTGTTGTACCTGTAGACCTAAGTTGCATCACATGCACATCTTGTATAAACTAAGTTTATTTAATTGGTTGTCTTGTCTCGTAGAACTCACTTCAAGTGAGTTTTAGTTGCTTGCTGTCATTTTTTATTCATAGCTGTATACTTTTCTAAATGCTTTCATTTTTTAAAATCTAATCTGATTCACTTGTTTGGCTGATACTTCCTATGTGATCTCTCCTCTCTCTGGTTCTCTTGACATCCATCTCTATGTGATGGGGGATATTTCAGTAGTTGAACATCGAGGAATACCATCAGCTGTGTGAACTATCTTAAGCTATCAGAAGCAAGAAGGCTCAACCCTGTTGAATTGATCAGTGCATTTTCCCTTTTATTTCTTACTGTATATATCATTATAAATTAAGCAACCAAATTTGGGCAATGTGAAACAGATTGCATAACATGTCATTGCAAAAGTACCCCTGATTTAAAAGAAATACTTTAAGTAGCTTTAAAGCCCTTTCCTAGTTACTGTGTTTTTTGAATTGACTGGTTTTAAGTGGGGGGGGGGAGGAGGAGAGTGGGAAGGAAGAAAAAGTAACACTGAGCAGCATCTAAGGGAGGGGGGGGGAGGGGGTGTAGGTTAGCTCCATAAGACATTAGAGCAGAAATTAGGCCACTTAGCCCATTGAGTCTTCACCACAGATTCACCACTCTCTGGCTGAAGACGTTTCTCCTAATCTCTGCTCGAAAGGGTCTTCCTTTTGTTTTATGGATGTGCTCCCAGTCCTCATCTCTCCAGCCAATGGAAACATCTTCCCAACGTCTACTCTGTCCTGGATGACTGGGCTCAGATAATTGGGCAGCTGCTTTACGTCACAGAGTTATGCGAACAGCGCAAGTTCGATTTAGCATGAAAGTCCCGTCCCCTCAAGTTCATCTAAGACATGGCGACCGTCTGGTTAAACTTATTATCAGTCATCTCTTGCAGAGAGCGGCCTCTGGGACTATGGTGACTTTACGTTTTATTAAGCAGCATTTCTTTAGGGTTTGAGATCAGCTGGGGAAGTGGCCACATTGTTCTGGATCCACTATTTCACATTATTTCCAAACCACTGCTTCCCATGGTACTGCCAAACAATCACTGGACACATTGTAGTAGAATGCTGTCAGATTTATGAAAGGGATGTCCCATTTGACAGATCTGTTGAAAGTTGTTCTTGGTTGCAAGTAAAAGGTGGATAAGGTGGGCCCAACACATTTGGATTATCAGAAAAGTATTCAGTGGTGTGCCTGACACATTATAATGTGTTGCACTCTTGGAGTTGTTATTTAGCATCAATTGAGAATTGGCTAATGAACCTCAACAGCGTATGAATAAGTGAATCATTTTCAGGTTTGCAAGCTGTAACTAGCAGGGATATCATAGGGTTTGAGCTTGGGCTCAATTATTCATAATTCATATCAATGATGTAGGTGAGGGGAGTGAATTTAATGTATCCATGTTTACTGACAGTACAAAGTTATGGGGGAAAGTAGGCTTTGAGACAACAAGTGAATGAGTAAGAACATGTCAGATGTAATATAAAGTGGAAAAGTGAAGTCATTCACTTTATTGAGGACAATAGAAGGCAGAATTCTCATGTATCTATGGACTTATGATCTGTATCACACCGCCAATTCCAAATCCATTGTTGCAGTGAGGATATTTTAATTGGTTGTGGAGTGTATAACCAGGGACCATGGAGTAGGCCTTTTAGGACTCAGATGAGGAAACATATTTTCATCAAAGGTTAGTGAATCTGTGGAATTCTCTACCATAAAAAAAGTGTGGAGACCCCCCCCCCCCCAAAATCATTGAATGTATTCAAGAAAGAGATGGATGTTAATGGCATCAAGGGGTATGGGGAGAATGTGGCAATATGGATTTGAGATAGAGGATTAGTTGTGATCAGCTGCCTTGCAGGGCTGAATGGCTTACTCTTGCTTCTAGTTTCCATAGCTGCCTAGGTGGAGTTTATGGCCTCAATTACATTGTTTTCCTGCTGCTATTCCCTGGAGTTGGGGAGGTGGTCAGATAGGTGGCAGTTGGGAATAAATGGCCGACAATTAGGAACTTGGGTGAGTGAGGTGCGAGGAACTCCTTGGTGTGAAGAACAGTATAGTGAAACATGGTGTAGGAGTCAGGAGAGTGAGAGGGGTATGTGCAGCCCAAGTGTTGGGCAGGGCTTGTGTGGGGTTTGGATGAGGGATGGGGTATGCACAGGAAATGGGCAAGAAGGAAGATGAGCTTGGAGACGGGCACTAAGGGTTAGCTGTGTTGGGGGGGGCTTGTGGGGGAGAGTGTGGG
>NC_057716.1:43172345-43263037 GCF_004010195.1 Chiloscyllium plagiosum
CAGTTTGTAGGGAGGAGGGGTGTGTGTGGCTGTCATGTGAGTGAATTCGGCAGGAGGGAGAGTCTGAGATAGTTGGAGTGGGAAAAGGCGGAGGAAGAGGCTGTGTGCTAGTCAGAAGGCATGGGTGGGAGTCAAGCAGAAAACATGGAGACTGGGGCAGGGAGCATGGAGGGTATGGGACTGGAGCACTATTGACAGCAGGGTGTGTCAGTGATGTGCAGATTGGGTTGGTGGAAGGGAGGGCATCAGGACAGATGGACACGGGGATATGGATATCAGAAATGTGGTTGGTGGAAAAGGGGAGATTTGGTTGCGGTGGATGGGAGTTTGACTTTGGGAATGGTTTGGGAGTCCTGTGTTGGTCAGGCATTGGAAGCCAGGCCAAGATGAAAGGGGTGTTTGAGTTGGTGGGATAGAGGTGAGGTGAATGTCATTCTGGATCAGTGGTGCTGGAAGAGCACAGCAATTCAGGCAGCATCCGAGGACAGGCAAAATCGACGTTTCGGGCAAAAGCCCTTCATCAGGAATAAAAGGGTTTGAGAGGTGTTAGATGGTGGAACTGGACATTTGGCAGAGCTGAGATAATTGACCTCCAACAGCCATGTGATATTCCCTTGTGCTCCAATATCACAAAACAAAAGAGTTTGTTCCCTAGGGCTCCTTGATGCCACATTTGATAAAGTTCTTTTTACTCTTTTGTGGAATGTGGGCGTCACTGACTAGTCAACATTCAGTGTCCATCCCTAGTTCCCTTGAAAAGATGATAGTAAGTTGCCTTTCAAAACTACTGCCATCCCCATGTGTGCTGTAGGTGGAGCCATAATGTGAATTCCAGAATTTTGACCCAATGATGGTGAAGGAATGATGATATTTGCAAGTCAGGGTGGTGAGTGGTTTGGAGGGAATCTTGCAGGTGGTGGTGGTGTCCCTACATATCTGCCGCCCTTGTCCTTCTAGATGGAAGGTGCTAGCTAAGGATCTTTGGTGAATTTCTATAGTCTTGTTGCTACTGAGTGGCAGTAGTAGCGAGAGTGAGCGTTTGTAGATGTGGTGCTAATCAAGTGGGTTGCTTTGTCCTGGATGGTGTCAAGCTTTGAGTGTTGTTGGAGCTGTACCTATCTGGGCAAGTGGAGAGTATTCCATTACAATCCTTATTTCTCTCTCTTAGATGGTGGACAGACTTTGGAGAGTCAGAAGGTGAGTTACTTGCTGCAGTGTTCCTAGCCTCTGACCTGCTCTTGTAGCCACTAGACATGTTGGTCCAGTTGAATTGCTGGTCAATGGTAACCTCTCGGATGTTGATAGTAGGGGAATTCAGTCATGTAAGACCATTGAATGTCACTGGGTGGTGAAGATTTGTCTCCTCTTGGAGATAGTAATTGCAGAGCATTGGTGTGGCGTGAATGTTACCACTTTTCAGCCCAATACTGGATATTATCAGGTCTTATTGCACTTAGACCTGGACTGCATCAATATCTGCGGAGTTATGAATGGTGCAGAACGTTGTGCAGTCATCAATGAATATCCCCACTTCTGACCATATGTTAAGGGAAGGTCATTGATGAAGTAGCTCTGGATAGTTCGGCCTAGGACACTACCCGAAGGCAGTTCTGTAGAGCTGTCCTGGAGCTGAGATGACCTGCATCCGTCAGCAGCCATCCTCCTATGTACCAGGTATGATTCCTACAAGCAGAGAATGTTGCTCTGTGATATGCATTGATTCCATTGCAAGGGATGCAGTAACTCTGACCTCATCTCTGGAGTTCAGCTCTTGTATACACCATAGCTGTAATATGGACAGGAGCTGAGTGGCTGTGACAGAACTAAAATTGATATCCATGAGCAGTCTATTTGCTGCTTGTTAGCATTTCCATCCTTCCATCACTGCTGAGATTGAGGGTAGATTGGGGCTGTAATTGGCTTGGTTGGATTTGTCCTGCTGTTGTGGTTTGCACTGACATGTAATTATCCACAATGTCAGATAGATGTCAGTACTGTATCTATACTGGAATGGATTATGACTGGTTGAGTGAGTGACAGGAGGTGCTGGCTGGGAATGGGGGAGTGGGACTCAAGTTGGAGACATAGCTGTTTTCACGCACCTGTTTTCTTGCCCCAACCAATTCCTGCGTAACTTCCACCAAGACCAACTCAGAATGTAACCCACCATAAGTTAACCAATGTCACTGTTAGTTAAACCCAACCTAATGGGTTCCCTGATGACCAGAGCTTGGATCATAGTCTGTTTCTCTCTAGTTCTGCTTATTAGGTGAGAAAACAAAGTAAAATAGCCACATCAGCACTTTTTAATGGTCGTTTTTATTATAGTCATTTTAAATAATCTATTTATTGCTTTGGAAATTTATTCTGAAATTCACATTTACTTTTATGGGAAGAGTCGATAAAATGTGGAGCTGATGAGGGATCCTGCCCAAAATGTTGACTCTCCTGCTCCTCTGATGCTGCTTGACCTACTGTACTATTTCCAGCTCCACATTTTATTGATTTTGACTTTCCACATCTGCAGTCCTCATTTGCTTCAAGTTGCTTTTATGGGGAACCTTCTTCTTAAATCTTTCTCAGTGTCCCCTCCAAGAGAGAGAAATTGAAATGTGACTACCTTGCAAGACACTTGTGCAAACCTGGTGACGAAGCAATGTAGGTGTCTGATTTAACCAATTATATAACAAATTAAACAGTGACTTCTAATATTAATACCCACTTTACTGGGTGGTCCACAGTCATGTGTGTATATGTATTATGTGTTAAATACAAATTGGTTTATGCTGCACACATTTTTATGCAGACTTCATCTGCTTTCTTTTGTTGCATTCAGAATAGATAAATGTAGCTTTATGTTAGTTAGTGAGTAATTCTAATATGTTGTATCAATATTTTTTGAGCTGTAATCAAATGGTTCCATTCCAAATAGATAATTGGTCCTCCTGTTATAGGCCAAGGTCAAAGCAAGAAGGCTGCAAAACACAAAGCAGCAGCAGCTGTACTCAATATTCTGAATGGAGGAACTCTGGAAGACCCTGAATGCGATGGAATAAGGTGAGAAGGCAGCTGTGTTTCATAAATGATCTGATGTTTGACTACATAGCCCCTGATGGTACAGAGTTTTTTGTAAGTGTTCTTGCTATTAACTGTATAAGTGATCAAAATGTTTGAGAAAAAAAATGCTTTATTGTTGGACTGGATGTTGTATGAAATACATATATCAGTTGCTCTCTTTTCAGCCAATCTTTGCCAAAATCTGAACCCATTACCTCAAAGCAGCCACACAATCCTCCCAACCCTATTGGTACACTTCAGGTGAGATGAGGATAGTCCTCTATCTTTCATTTTTCTCTGCAGTTCTAGTTGTAATTGTTTGTTTGTATTGATATTTTTCACTTGGATTTATTATAGCAGTTTTAGTGTCAGCAAAGAATGAATCAGTGATCAGAGGTGACTTTAATTTTCATATAGATAGCAGAGACTAAACTTCCAATAATAGTGATAGGTTGACCATTATGCTGATATTGTATAAGCATTAGAGTACTTTTTCCAATGAGAGAAAAGCCCTTTTTGCATTCACAACTGAATAAACCTGTGTTTGTAATGGTTTGGATTGATTTAAATGTCTAGAATCTTTTAATTGAAAAGAAATTCACCAGCTCTCTCCAAAAACACCAACTGTTATAGTGCATTGATTCACAATCATTGTTTTTACAAATTTAACAGGTGCTATTGTCTGAGAAATAGAATTTCTTTTTTCTAGCTAAATTTTAAAGGTTCAATGCCACCAAAGGGAACAATAAGGAGGCATATAAAACTTTGTATGGGGGTTATGAGAAAACATCAGGAAGGGTATCTGATATTCAGGCTGGGGGATCTAATAACCTTTTAAAACAACTGGCCCAAAGTCCCAGGGAACAGCAGTATGTCTAAGCAGCCCATCTCAGCAATTGTGCACCTCTGATATGTCTTCTGAAACAGAAGGCCCAACTATTTCTCATTCTGATCTCCCCAGAACAAAAGTATTCTGGGCAGGTACCCTTTTTTAAAAAAGAAATGGGTCTGACGGGTTAGGAACTTTTCTGACTCTTAACTTCTCACCACCTCCACAGAGAAAAATTAGCACACAAGACTGAAGGAGTCTTGCTGTAATTACTTTGTGTTTTTGTGCTTGGAAGAAATGCAACAAACTTAATACCTGGAATGAGAGGATTATCCTGAAGAAAGATTCAATAGACTGGAGGTATAGTTCCTGGATTTTAGAAGGAATGAGAAGATATCTCACTGAGACAGAAAATACTTGAAAAATTTGAGAAGATAGATGCCAGAAGGATCTTCCACTAACCTGGGGAGCAAGCACTAGAGATCAATATTGGAATAAAGGGTCAGTCATTTAAGACAGAAATTTCTTTACTCAAAGGTTTTTGGAACTTTATGCTTAGAAAGCTTAGGATCTTCTGTCATTGAACATATTTGAGGCAGATGTTAACAGATTTTTGGAATCCAAAGCAATTGAGGGATATGGTGATAGTGAGAGAAAGTGGAATTGAGATGAGCCATGGTGGTACAGGCTTGAAAGTTTGAATGACTCTCTCTCTCTCTATTTCTTAAATGTTTATATTTTATATTTCCAGTAGCTCATTGTACTAGCAGCTTTGTTAGATTTCTGAGAATTGTACAGTTAAGCTGCTAACATTATTTACTAGGAATTGGTTGTGCGTAAAGGATGGAGACTTCCAGATTACACTGTTGCTGAAGAATCCGGTCCTGCTCACAAAAAAGAATTTACAATGATTTGCACAGTAGAAAAATTTGTTGAAACAGGTAAGAATCATAAGTATTAGAGTCCAAATTGAGACTTTGTCATAGTTCTAAATGGGGTAGTATTTGTAGTTTAATATGTTTTTAAGAGTTATTAAAATCATGCATGAATTAATCAATTTACAAAGGGTACAGATACAATCCTACATCAAATTTCTTTGGTATATTTTCATTTACTATTTTACTTCCTGGGACATGGTGTTGGTGTTGGGCCTGCATTTATTATCTTTAAGGTGATGAGCTGCCTTCTTGAACTGCTGCAATCTGTGTGCAAGCATCTCTACAGTTCAGGATGAGAATCATGATATGAGCATGCAGATCACTTTCCTGACCACTTTATCTTGATTCACCTTGAAATAGTGTAATTCTGAGTATAGTGATTTCACATATCCCTGATGTCAGTTAGTTCTATTAAGTAAACTCCGTTGTAATTTCTCTTTGTAAACCGATTGGTTAAATCAGTGATTCTCAACCGTTTTCTCAGGTTCCAGGGCCCCCTCTTTCAAACAGGGATACAACATGAACAGATGGACAGAAAATCATGTATTATTGAACACCAAGAACACTCAAACATTCTGACATACTGGACAAAACTTAAAAAAAAAAGACTGTATGAAATTAAACATCTCTCAGGCCTAATGCGATCCTTGAGTTTGGTCCTTTTCTGCAAGTTTCATGATATCGGGCTTCAAATTAGATAGTGACAGTTGGAGGTCACCTCTTGTTGCAATATCAATTCTGTTCCTGGATTTTGTCAGGGAAACTACCTTGCAGAATCTGCTCTCAACCAAATATGTTGAGGGAAAGGCAATAGATCCATAAACCCTTGGGGCTCCTCTTTTCTGTTTTCTGTCTGTGGTCCCCTTCAAATGTCCCCCGCTCAGAATGGCTGGTTTAAATTATAGTTGTCAACTGTAGTGACAGCGCTGAGCCAATACAAAAATTTTCAGTCTTTCTAACCTTATCAAGTGATCTGTAATCTGTCTGTACCTTGCTGGGGAAATGCCGAACATACCAATGGCCTTGTAACTTGCAGCAAGGCTTTCTGCATAGAATGTGGACTGATGGGCAACTCTCTTGATCACATAATCTATGAATAAACCTAGTTCTGAACAGCTTGGTTGAGGTCTTGTTCGAAGAGGCCTTGGGGTTAGAAAGGGGCAAAGCATGAGTTGTTAAGAGATATTTGGGGGAAAATGGTAGTTTAGTGCCATTGTAAAATCTCATACTAAGACCAACCAAGTTGAAGAATCTCAGAAAACCAGAGGCGGAAGTAGTGCACACAACTGTAACCTTCAAGACTTCCCCCTTGTGCTTCTTCCAACCTAAAATTGACTTCTGATTTTTTTTTTCTGGTTATATTTGCTATTCTCTGCTCTGGTGTTCATTTCTTTTAATTGAGTAAACTTTGTAGGTGGGAGAAAAGGCACTAGATTCAGTGCTGCCACTGCTATACCAGTTTACATTGCCATTCTTACTGCCAGTGATTATCCTTGTGATTGTAGAAGGTAGGCCTGTTGACATGCCTATTTCAGAACGATACCAGTTAATCTTGTCATTGAACTCGTTGTCAGTTTGTTAAGGGCCATTTTAGTGTTTTGGTGGGGGACAGATCAGATGTGTGGAGGTGACAGCACAACTGATCCAATCTTTGTCATTGCCATGAAGTTAGGCGGGCCCATTAAAAAGGGAACACTACCAAGAGGAGTGCTTAACTGTTACATGGGTGCAGTTGGGTGTTTAGAGGAGATACTAGGCTGTATGTACTGTGGCAGCGGAGGTTGTTGTGAGCATCATGAAGGGGATTAGAAGTCCAGAGTGTAGCTGAGGGGAACTAAGATAGCAGCTGGTAATGGAAGCACAATACTCCAGTTTTGTGTCAAATGGCAATGAGGATCAATATCCTAAGCAGCAGATGAAATGGATGAGGGACAGGAAGACTAAGAAGGCTATATTCTCAGCACAGGCTATATTGCCAATAAACAGAGCAACCTTTCAATATTGGAGAATAGGAATGGTGGGTGACCTTGCCTATCTGGAATGGTCACTGAGATTTGTACCCTTGTAGGGACAACCTCGCATCTGGCAACACTGCTCACTATACCCTTCCAGTAGCTGTCAAATGTCATTTTGCTAATGATTGAGAAAAGACTGGTTGGACAGTTGGCTGGGTATGAATTCTTTTTTGAGCACAGAATATACCTGGACAATTTTCCATATTGCTGATTAGATGACAGTGTCATAACTGTCCTTAAAAACTTTGCTCGAGGCATAGCTAGTTCTGGAGCACGGGTGTTCAGTACAGAGGAACCACAATTATCCGAAGGTGTGGTGAGGCATATTTCATTCGGTTAATTGAATTCCGGATAATCTGATAACGTAGTTTAGCCAACCATTGGGAACTTGCGCTCTTGCAGGATAATCTAAGGTTTGGATAATTGAATGCTGAATAATTGAGGTTCCTCTGTACTATTGTTGGAATGTTGTCAATACACGTAACAGTTGCAGTATTCAGTGTTTTCAGCATTTCTTGATGTCTTGCGGAGTGGATCAAATTAGCTGAGGGTTGTCATCTGTGATGTTGAGGTGCTCTGTAGGAGGCTGAGGTGTATTGACCACAAATCGGATCTAAGTTGGATGGGAGTACTTCAGCCTTGTCTTTATCATTGATATGCAGGACATCTTTATATTAACGTAGGAATATTTGAGGAGCTGCTGCCCCCTCCAACAAGTTTAGTTGTCCACCACCGTTCATGACTGGATATGTATGGTAGGACATGTGGATGTATGAATTAACAGCAAAAGTAGGCCCCTCTAGCTTGCTGTTTCATTAAATAAAATCATGGCTGAATTTCACATTCCAACCTGCTCCAAATAAACTTAGATTCTCTTGCCTCACAAGAATCAATCTGCCACTGCCTTAAAATATTCAATGACTCTGCTCTGCTGCCCTTTGAGATATAGTACCTAAGTGTTTTAATCTCATCTCTGTCCTAATTTTTTTTTTCTGAAACATTTCTGGACTCCTCCTTAAGATGCATCCGTTGTCAGGATTATCAGGATCTTGTATGTTGCAAGTAAATTACCCATCACTCTTCTAAATTCCAGGAGAAATGAGCCCAGTCTGTCCAAACCGCTCATTTCAGATATCAGTCCACTACCATCTCTGAACTGTCTCCAAAGAATTTACTTTCCTTCTTTAATAAGGAGATCAAACTCTATATTGTACTTGAGATGTGGTCTTGCTTGTTATGCTCAATTCCTCTTGTTAAAAAAAATGCAGATCTTAAATCTGATCTGATGGTTGTGAGATTGCTTAGAGTATGTATTGCAAGTTGCTTATACTGCTTGATGTGCAAGTACTTCCTCTATTGAAGCTACAAAAGATTAGCTCCTCATTTTTAGTTATGTCTGATGCTATTCCTGGCATGCCCTCCTACATGCTGCATTGAACCAGTGTTGAACCAGTTACCATCTCTAACTTGATGTTAATGGTAGAGTGGGGATATGCCAGTCCATTAGGCTACAGATTGTAATCGAAAAACATTAGGCTACTGATGGCCCATAACTCTACTCGGGCACCCAGTCTTATGTTGCTGGATCTCACATCTATCCCATTCTACAGAGTGGTAATGATACACGATTGGATGGGTTAGGGAATTTCAGCTTCATAATGGCTGTACAATGGTTACTCCAATTGACAGAAGTATCTGCTGCAGGTAGATTGGTAAGGGTGAGGTCCAGTATGTATTTCCCTCACAACCTGTTGCAGGTCCAGTCTGCCAGCTGTGTTGTTTAGGAATGGGATACTTCTGCTTATGGGTATTCAAAGTGGAGGAAAATGGATTCATCAACTGAGAGATGGTGGTAGGTCATAATCAGCAGCAGGTTTCTAACCCATGTTTGAGTTGATGCCATGAGACTTTGTGTAGCCAGAGTCAATGTCAAGGTTTCTGGCTAATTCCATGATAATAGGCCATTACCTCTGATGGATTTATCCAGGGACAAGATGTGTGCAGGAATAATTAATGTCACGACTCATCCCTAATTAGATTTGTCAAACATTGACATTATCTATAGGACACCCTCTGCCAACTTTGTTAGAAAGGAGGACTCTGGAAACAACAACAGCACACAGAGCCTTTGCAGTGTCCTGGACAATGTCAAGTGGTCTGGTTTGGTTTGAAAGTAAGGAACCAGATGGTTTCATTATCAGACTAGCTATTGATTCATGTTTATGAATTGAAGTTCCCCATCTGTTGTGTTAAGATGTGAACCCATGTCTCATAGCATTAACCTGGGTCTCTAGATTACTAGTTTGGTGACAATATTACTATGCCATTGCCTCCCCTTTGTGCGAGTGGAGGATGTGTAAGTTAGTGGCTGTGCTCGTTTTGCATTATTGGTTTATCCTCTGTCAGAATCTGTGGAAGATGCTAGGAAAGATCATGGATAGACTGTTATAGTACATCCTGAAATGCTGAGGTATCCTAATGCAGTCAAATCTTTGGTAAGTTATCAGTTCATAAATTTTTAAAAAGTGACCATTTGGGAGAAGTACACTCCTCTTTTGTCTTTATTATTTAGGCCCTATCTCATTTTTGCTAACTTGCTCCTATGGGACCTCCTGTGGTGACTTCCATGGCTGTCTTTATGGCAGGATTAATGTGGAAATGAGACCCTTTTCTTCCCGTCAGAACCCTCTCTCTGCCACTGTGAGCTCTTTTAAGCTGCATGGAGGTATTGCTGGTGTGTTTTTCCAATGCTAGCAGCTTGATACATGAAACAATGTGGACATGTGCGCAGCAGTACTGTGGCTATGAGCCTATTTGAGGAATCGGTAAGCACCATGTAGGCATTCCTTTCATTCAGAAGCAGCATGCACCTTCAGGCATCTCAGCTGGTTTCTCTGCTGGAAGTTGAACACCCAGAAACTGTCTTCAGTCTCTTAATGCACTTGCATTGTCATAGTCATTCAATCTTTACAGCACTCGTCCCAGGTCCTGGAGACTACACATCTACTGCTGTCATAGATTCAGTAGTGTTCTTTGGCTTGGTGGCGGCCTTCCATTCTGCAAAAAGCAGACCCTCCCTCAAACTCCAAGAAGATTTCAAGGGTCAGCATTGGAGAACCAAGCAGCTGTATTGTCTTGCATGCATTTTTTGAACAGCAACCATGTTAATGATCACCACAGTCGCTTTAAAGGAGGGTTGCGCTTTGAGTCCCTCCTCCATTCTGCACTAAAATGCTAATGTCCACCCAACCCACTGCCACAGAAATTGCAAGTTGTGACTATGAGGATGGGGTCAGGACCCAGAAACAGTTGCGACATTGAAGGAAAATTTTAAAGGTAGTATATAAATGCACGTTTTTGTTAGGCAAAACAATTACTTCTCTTGCAGATTTTTTTAAAAATTGCAATTCTGTATCAAAATTGGAAGTTATAAACTAAAATTATTAAATATACTTAAGCACAAAATGGGCAGTGAACAATGAACTTTCAATTCTTATATACAGGTTGTGGTACTTCAAAAAAATTGGCAAAACGCAATGCTGCAGAAAAGATGATTGCCAAACTACAGAGTTTTCCTGCAGGCTGGAAACAGGAAGACGAATACAATAATGATGATGTTTCATTGGTAAGAGTACGTTCAAAACAGGCAAGTTTGAGGTATGCAATAAAAGATTTGCACCCAGACAAAATTGCAGCAGATTTCCATCTCCAAAATTATTTGGAATTTGGAAGTACACTTTTTTGTCATTGTTACCATTGAAATTAGAAGGATTAAAATAAATTATTTGCTTTCAATTTAGCAGTTCTTCACTGTTATTGTTCACTTCTAGTCCTGTTTTCAGATAATGGATTGCTGCTGGTGTTTCTACAAGTTGTTCAAATCCTGCTTTGCTTCTAACTGATTAAAACCAGACAGCTGCATTTTTTTTGATAATCAGATGTGCAACTGCAGTGTCGTCCTTTGGACAGCTTTGCTTTTCCCAGAATATTACTGTGTTTAGTAAAATTAAAACTGAGATTGGAATGAAATTTACTAGCATGTTCCTTTTGAGTTGTGACATAATATTGGGGGGGATCTTGACAATCTAGTTGACAATCGAGAACACCCGCTAATAAAGGGACAACAATAGCTGAGAGTACTGGCTGAGTCATATGGATACTGTCAGCAAGAAGGGTAACAGAATCCATATAAAACCACAGATGATTGGATATTTTGTAAATTAAGTAATCTCAAAATATATCACAGGGTCCATCTGTCATTGTGGTCCATTTGCAGGTATAGAATGGATTCTCAAGTCACCTATAAATTTAGTATTGATCATTTTGGTTTTGATAAACCACTGACAGGCATAGAAATGAATGTAATTTAGATATCGGCCAACAATGTGAAAGCAGTGCTAGGAACAGGTTTCCAAACCTTTCAGGTTCTCTGACATATTCTAAAATGGTACTTCAAACGTGGCAATTGGTTTAAAGGCAACATGTTGATTGACGTGTACGCAAGTGGTACTCCAAGATACTACTTCCCCAACCATAATTTGAATCACATTTATGCATCTTCCTGTCTCATTGGTTATGTAGGTTTCTTGTGCATCATAAAGACAGTATATATTGCACACCACTGATTAGTGGATTGTAACCCAGTGTGTTATTACTCAGTGCTGGGTTCCTTTGTCCTGTTACTGGAGCCTCTGGTGTGCATTCCTCGTCAGTGGCATCTGTGTTTCCGACAGCACCTCACCCTAATTGGCCAAGGCATTCATCTTGTCCTCGAGTTAAATGATTCCTTTGCGTCTACTGTACCAATAGGGTCCCTATTCTCTTTATGTTGCAGAGGGATTTCCCCAAACCTATCTAGCCCTTCACTAGGTTCTGTGGTTCCTAGCATTCGCAGATATTCCAATTATGATGTCCCTTTGTGTGCTTAGTATGATTCTCTTTCTTCCTATTCTGCACTTCGCTATAGCTTGTCTAATGTTAAGTGATTTGATTACAATCTACACATTCCACTTCTCCTATCCTCTTGTCTTCAGTTATGTGACACTTATCTGTGAATCAAGTAATTTTAAATCTATTTTTCCTACAATAACACACTCCAATTCAAACAATAGAAACCAGTGGAACATGAAATATTAACTGTAAATGGAATTGCATTCTTGGTTCATGGGCTGTTTGGGAATCCAAAATAGGTCAAGCAGCAAGTATACCTTTTAAACTTAGTTGGATACCTGAAATCCTCAAAAAGGTTAGAAAACCTACTTTTTAAAAAGTCCCAAAAATATTAATTTTTTGAAACTAAGTAGGTTTGTGTTTCTGTATGTTACCTTAATTTTGTACAGTAAAGTGAGATCAGTTGATTCTATTAAATGTAAACATCAAATTTGATATTGTATGTGCTTCAGATACCTGGAGATGAATGGAATGGTCCAAGGGGAAAGATACCAGTAATCAGCTGCGACCTGCTAAGGAATTCATCTGGAGAAAAAATTAACCAACTGAAAAGGAGTCCACTCAGCATTCCCAACACTGATTACACTCAGATGTTGGGAGAAGTGATGGATGAGCAAGGATTTGATATCTCTTACCTGGATATAGGTATATACATATAGAACAATGTAAATTAGTCAGCCTTGAGAAATAAAAATTAGCTATTTAAATAGAATACTGGGTAAACTTGTAATATTCAAAAAGTAATAGTCTACTTAATTTATACTTGTTATACTCAGTAAAAACGGTAATACAGTACTAAACCTAATGCTGTCATGTTGTTGAAATCTTGCATTTCTTCCCAACAATAACTAACCTATATCGTATGTTCAGTGTTTATGAAATTAAGTTCATATAATTACATTCTACTTTTCTATCAAATTCAATTTTTGAAATGGACTAGATGTTCAAAGGTGTTTACTAGAAGCATCTCCATTTGAGTTTTTGTCTTGGCACTGCAGATGATATCTTTTTAATGCCATGTATCTGTACCAATGGTGACCAGTATTCATTTTACCTGGGCCTCTTATTCATGATAATGATTTTGTGTGAGATAATGTTTCAGAAAGATACAGCTCATGAATGATTAAAGTAAGGACGTCTTTCTGCAAATGCAAACAATTGTTATTGTTTAGCCTGTATCTAACTTACAGGAGCAATAAAAAAAAACTTTTTTTTTGTTACAGATGAGCTGACTGTGAATGGGCAGTATCAATGTTTGGCTGAACTCTCAACTCGGCCAGTTACTGTATGCCATGGAACGGGAATTTCTCGTGGTAACGCTCACAATGATGCTGCCCACAATGCACTGCAGTATTTGAAGATTATTGCTGGAAGAAATTAAACAGGTTCAAGTTTCACCCAGGTGGCACTATTAAAAAAAAAAATATTTTTTTAAATTATTTGATTGAAACACAGCCTTTTAAGCTGCATTGTAAAGAATAGGATGTATGTGCATGTACACAATCATTTGCCCTGAGTGTTTCCTTACTGTTAAGTCTGAAAAACCTGATTTTCAGAAAAACCTGAAAAATGTGATTTTTAAAAAAAAAATTAGTCCCTGAGAAGCAATATATTAAGAATGAATTTTGACCATTTTATCCCCATGTGATAAATTGAGGTCTTTCTAGAATTTACTTTCTATAAAGTAAAATGATCCAGCAAATCTAGCTGTCACATTTGTTCAGTGAAATGCTTGAAGATGAGATATCAAATAATTCGAAATAACATTGAAACATTCAGCTGGATTTATTGACTCAAAGCTAAAAGAAGCATTAGTAGTTTAAAAATAGTTTTAAACATATCCACCTCTTAATTCTGCAGCTGCCTGTTCTCTCTGCTGTGGTTCAGATTGGAACTGACAGTGGGATCGGGCAAATTTCTGTACATTTCATAATCTAGCTTGTAAGTTTATTGTCATATTTCTGAATGACATTTTGAACGTCAAAGCTTCCTCAGTTTGACAAAATTACTTTGGTAAATGACCAAACGATGTGTTGATAAAGAATGAATTTACGATTTAACAAGTGTTATAGAAGGAGACTGTTATGGATCAGACCAAACCCCCTTAAATATATTGCGAAGATAGCCTAGACCCTTTTTCTGATTTTAAAGGTAAGTGTAAGGCGTTATGTTATAGATGCAATTCGATTGGTCCAACTACTCTAGGCAAAACACACAAAATTTAAAAATTGGCTTAACTATATAAACTACTAATTAACTGTTCCAGTATAGTAATATCCCATAAATACACCCTTGGCAAAGGCAAATTCAGTAAAATAGATGGTCTCACATGCAATTCTAGCAGCAGCAAGAGAACCCCAGTCCATTCAGGCTGTTTCTATTGTTCCAACTTTTATTAAAAAAACCTCAAGATCTCACAAGCTTTTTACTTCATTGGCAGTGAGCAGGGTGCTTAACACCTTTGCCTCAACCTTTCTTAATTTTAAAATAAAGGACAAATACACCTCTTAAAGCCATAGTATCATCACAGCGACATTATTCACATGTAAATTTTCATTATAAACTGGTACTTTCCGCTACTTATGCAAACCATTTTCAAACAAAAATCAACATACTTTTTTAGAAATATGAATGTAAAAGCACATTTTTCATAGTTGTATAAGCTGAATAGTGTATGCCAAATTAATTTATATTAAGAGTTTTCCATCAGATGGTTTTTAAGGGAACTTCTCAAGTTTTAACATTGGCAATCAATAAATGCATTTGTACAATTCTACCAATAGCTTGATATCATAAATCACTGTATAATTGGGGAACCATGCAGCAATTGGAATATCCCTTGTTATTTATTAAAAGTAATACTGGCTATCAATTTTTATTAACCAGACTATACATATTATAAAAAGCAAACTGCTGTGGTCTCTATGCTCTAGAAAGCATTTGGATGCTCTTAATTCCTCTTGCACAGAATTCATATTCACTTATGATAGTTTGTGTGCAAGCAAAATAATCCCTTTTAACATCCCTAGATAACCAATCAGCCAGTGACTGACTTTAGACTCTGTGCTTGCAATTATGCTTTGTAAAGTTATTCGTTACCAATAAAGTTTTACATAAATCCATCTGTAGATTTCCTGAAAAATGAATCACTTACATAATTTTACATCTGATTAGTTCAAGAGAGTTTGTTTGGTAGCCTCAGGAAATTTGTCTCCAGCATAAACCCTGTGTTTCAAGCCTTCCATCATCTGATTTAAATGTGGCATTTATTTTTTTCAGTAACTTATTTCAGTAATTCTTAGCTGTGTGATCAAGTGGTTTAATTTTCTAGGAAAACTGAAGAGCTGAATAAAGGTATTGTGTAAAAACCTGTCTTCATTTTACTTGTAAACCACGGTCCAAACATTTGGCCAGTGTCTACCAGTAGGTAAAAAAATGTACTGTCTGCCTTATTGTATAAGCAAGTTATACTGGTGTTTGGTTGCTAAATTCCTTGCAGGACCTGACTTGATTTTTGAACCCTAAGCAGTTCCCTTGTTTCATGCTAAACTTGCATAGTGCAATTTGGTGAACTGGTAGAAAGGCATCATCAGATTTGTTACCAATAACAAATAATTACAAACATCACAACTATTGGATGTTTCTAAATGTACTGATATGTTGCAGATCACTTGAAATTATTCTTAAACATTTTAGTTTAACATTTTAACATCTTGAACATCTGTAAATAGACTTTATAACTTGGCCATATTGCCTCATCCCAGGCTATCAATTTATACAAGATGTTATTATGTATTGATGTTGAGTATATTGAAATTGTTTATTATTTACTTGGTATAGTTAAATAGCAAAGTATAGTAAGTAGAGGTTTATTTCATACATTATCGGAAAATTTACATTGCCTTTCATATAAAAAAATCTGCATAACCTGTTGGCTTGCAGATTTGTAATTTATGGCAGGGAGAGCTAAAGAGTAAATAGGCAATTACCTTTTTGCTTTTACTGGATTTTACAACATACGCACAGAAGTAGTAAAAAATCTAAGCACTTCAAAATTTCAATAATTTAATGTACGATGAGATTGGGAGTTTAATATCAGTTTGACAACTCCCATGTCAAATAAAGCTTTGCGTCCTTTAACATTGTAATGTTTATTCCATGTAACAGATAATAGATACTGATTTAAAGCTTGCATATTAATACAGAATTTTCTCCGCATCATTTGAGCCTTGTTATAATGGTTTAGAATTTTTTAAAAATTCATTCATCGATGATAGAATTTTTTAAAAATTCATTCATCGATGATTTGGCAGCATTTCTTATCCATTTCTAATTGTTCAGGGGGCAGTTAAAAGTCAACCCACATTGCTGTGGGTTAGGAGTCACAGACTAGAAGTTAGAATATAGTTGAAAATGGAAATCCGATGATCTAAGAACTGGAATTTTAGCCATGACAACCTAGTTTTGGAGAGCTAACCTTGGCAACAGTTTGTTTATATAAAAAAATTGAGTTGCTTTTATTAGTTATAGCACCAGAAACCAATGAATAGAATACATTTACATGCAAGTTGATTGTTAATAATTGGGGATGGGGAATATTAAATTCAGAATTGAAAGTACCTTTATAATTGTATTTCATTAAATAATTAACTTAGTATATATACTATTACTCATGTCAATGAAGAAACTAATTTATGCTTCAAAAGAACCTGAAGGGACAAAGACTTAAGTAAGCTTAAATCATATGGTTTCATCTTGAAGGATCAAATTTGTTCTTGCCTTTTTGCATGCAAAATTTAAGTACTTGTTAGGATATATGGTTACAGGAACTGATATGCTTTTTAAAAAGGTAAATTTTTACTTCATCTAACCAAAATGTTTAAGTAAAAGCAATCCAGTGGTGCCATACAGTTTTATTAGAACAAGCACAGATAGCAGCAGTGTACAGAATCAGTATGTATATGCATTAATTAACAATTGCACTTCTTCAGGACCCTTTTTCAAAATGCATTTCAGTAACCTATTGAAGCATCACTGCCAGGTTTAGCATCAGTCAGTTCATTCAGTCTTCCATGACACTACAGACCTTTTGGTAAGGCATTTGTAACATTCATTGGCAGGCTAATTTAAATTTGCACATGCAAGTTAATTTACATTGCAACATACACTGCAGTGGCATTCTCTCTAAACAAACATATTAAAATCTATCATCTATTTAAGTCAGGCACAGCCTGAAAATACAGAAAAGTAGACACCTGTTGAAATATATAATACAGGTACAAAGCAATTACTTTGTTCTGCAAAGCCCACTGCTTCTGTACGAAAGATGTTTTTCAACTCTCAAAGAGGGAGAACACAAATTGATTGAATAATGGGAAGGATGGAATAAGTGTGTGTGGAAAATCTAAGTACACCACATTAGTATACAGAAGTATGGTTATGCAGTGATCACCTTAGGCATCCATCTCCTTATACAGATAGCCAAATCTAGTGAATTGCAGTTTTCTTTTCAAGGAAATGCATTCTTTCAGACATTGTTACCCAGCTATTTTGTGGCAAAGACTACTTCAAGTTAAAAGTGGATTTTGCCCTTTCAAATGAGATCTTTAGAAAATCTATTTAATGAAAAATAGTTTCTAAATAAGAAAACAGCAATTCTTAAAATCCAATATAGTAAATTGATATCTCTGATTTTGGCCTAAGGATACTTTTTGAATAATTTAATTTTTCAGCAATTGGACCTTAAGGCACTCGAGTAGAAGTACTGATCAAAGATATTAATAGCCACGAAAGAAACAAACAATGGATTTGCTAGAGTAATTAATGTGTTAAATGTTTACAACTGATACAATCTTTTGACAGATTAATGATTTAAATAATTTTAATGGTAACATACTAAAAAAGCTTAACAGATGGTACAATTAAACACTGAGAATGTTGGATAATTTCAACACAACAGTAATATTAATAATCAATTTACCTTACTGTTAATATTAATGCTAGTTTTCAGAATATTAAAAAGTCTTACTATGGAAGTATATCAGTAAAACCTCGTATTTACATTTTGAATTACACATCTACTTACGACGAGATGCATTTATTTTAATACATCTAACATGATCTACTGAAATATATACAGATATGATAAAGTAAACAATTAATCTTTAGTGCAATGTCTTTCTTGTTTTATGACAGGAAACTTTAGAAATTTTAACCAGTATTTTTCTTCAAATGCACTTCAAGGTTTTCTGATTCTTTTTAGTTATCAATCTCTGAATCCAGCTGTTCACATCAGTAAAGTGTGATTTTCGAATTTTTTAATTAAACGAATATGGTAACAATTACACATGCATAACTAAACTACAAAGAATTAAGACTTCCATTCATTCAGCATTCTTTTAAAATGGTAAAGAATCAAAGAGTCAAAAACTGAGAGCACACAAATTTGTCTAAATGCTTCATTCTAACTTTGTTTTAAAAATAATGAATGGTTTCAATTATTAGTTGTTGCTAAGTGGGAATAAATGGTAAAGTACAAAATAGTGTAGAATTAACTAATCATGAAACTTTTGAGACCAAGGTATCTCTTCCAAATGGCTGTAAAACAAAGCTAGGAGCATTACTTATTGAATTGCAATAAACTGCACTTAACCAGTTTAGATATACAATCTAGTACATTAACCGAAATAGATAGTGCTTGCGTTTGCACCAATCTTTATTCCTTTTTTCTTCGGGAATAGTGTTTTTTTTCCAGAATCTAAACATATGCTTACAGTATGAATTTGTATTATCCTGCCATATTTAGATTAAATGTATTGTTCATTACTGAGTCAAATACAAAAGTATCATCTTGTGCAATTTTGGTGCATTTTAAAATTGATAGGCCCATGTTCATAAATCTTTTATGTAATGCAATAGAAAACTTGTTTTGTGGGCAGCTGAGCTATAAAATGTCTATTTTACATATTTTGATACATGTTACAGCTTGCTATGATTGACTGAAGGCATTTAGACTCCAGTATGATGGGGATTGAGAATTTAACCACAAACAAATAAATAAAAATCAGAACCTATTTAAACAAAATGAAAATGCTTGTGGTTGGAAGAATACATTCAGCTTGAGTATAATTATCCTACAATTTAAATACTACTATTTTGAACAATCTGTGCGTTCAGCGGTGCACTATTAATTCAATTAATGGTTTTCTAATGAGTAAACTAACCAGGGAATCGCTTGGCTGCTTTCTATATCTTCCCTTTTTCAATTTCCATTATCATTAAGTTCCAATAACACATTTCTGTTTAAAAACAGAACTGTGGATACTGGAAAGCAGAAACAAAAACAAACCTGGCAGTATCTGTGGAGAGAAATCAGTTAACATTTGATTTGGTGACCCTTCCTCAGAATAGGTTTCTGTTGCATTATAATCTTACTTGAGAGAGAGGGCCTACACATGTCTAAAGGTACTTACAGTATTTTGAGTTTAATTTTAGCATTGCAGAGCTTCTCAACATGTGGTTGCAAGTTGCAATTTTGGGGTCATGATTTGTGACAGCAATGGCTGACCCAATCCTGCTGTGACCCTTCCATGAACAGTAGTTTAAGACTTGAAATGGGCCACAGTGGGAAAAGTTTGGAATGCACTGGTCTATGGTGTTAAAAATCTTGCTTGTTAGCATAACAGTTTGTTTGTACCTGTAAGATTGATAAAGTATGTGTAACATTTCACATCAGTATATAAACCTTACTGGTAAATTGTAGAATCACTAGATTGTTCATCAAGTCCTTCCAAACAGCATCCCATCCAGAGACACATCCCTATCCTGATCCTGTAACCCTACATTTCCCATGGCTAATCTACCTAGCCTGCACATCCATGGACACTGTGGACAATTTAGCAAGGTCAGTCCACCTAAACTGCACCTCTTTGGGCTGTGTGAAGAAACCTATGCAGACGCAGGGAGAATGTGCAAACTCCATACAGTCATCCATCCAAGGGTGGAATTGCATTCGGCACCCTGTTGCTGTGAGTCGGCAGTGCTAACCACTGAGCCAATCAGTAGATATTATATAGACTTTAAAATTGTGATACAGAACACAAATGGCAAGCCAACTGAAGACAAAGCCTAACGTAATGATGGAACAAGCTTATGTATGCTGAATGAGACTGCACATGAGTGAATTTCAATCTAATTGTTTTGTACTCTAGGCACATTAATCTTTAGTGTGACATATTTATAGTATTTAAAAACAGTTAGCTTCATGTAGATTTCCAGAATAAAAACCATGTTGCTAAAAGTACTTATTATTTTTAAGGCATGTAAATGGATGATGAAACATTTTAGCAAAAAGCTATGGTAAGTATTAATGCTTCATTAAGATTATAGTTTCATAAATATGCGACTGTCAAACAGCCATCCTTATTCTTGTGCATTCACTTTAAATTACACTTTTGGTTTACCAAAAATTCACAGCTTTAGTGGAAAAGTATTTTCTAAACGAGTGTTTGGGTCATGGAGTATTTTTATAATTGTGTCTGTAATTAAACAGATGTACCTAGCTTATGACCAGCAAAACCATAAGAACACAGTAAGATTTATAATAGCTATAATAATTTATGCATAGTTAATTTCTTTGTGAAGACTGTCATTTTTATTTCTTCACTTTTCATTACCAGAGTGCTATGTTTTCTAATTTACTAAACCCTGGATCCTTCCGCAGTTCCCAGTAGGTTCCATTGCTCATCCAAGATTCTCTTTGATTACTGTCAAGAACTTTCCTGCAAAAAAGGTAACTTTTATTAAAATCTTCTGTATATAAAATAACTAATTTTGATTCTTCTTGAAGTACAACAGAATGCACCTGAAGACTAACACCATAACAGTCAACACTCACTTAAAAAATCGGGGTTGATAAGTTGAATTGCTTTCTTCCATTAATCTTCTCCGTTCTCTTTGTAATTCCTCTATCCTACGCTTCTCAGCTGCAGCTGATTCAATATTTCCTTCTTCCAGGAATCTGATGAGAAAGGCATGAATTGTAATTTGAATGAGAAAAATATGATTTTATCCCAAAAATAAAATTCAGTGAAAAATTCATTTCAGCATCTGTCTCTGGGGCTAAGCTGACCACCTATATGTATTACAAATGAGAATCCCCTAATTCCCTTGATTATACATCCTCGCACCCCATAACCACATTAACGCCACCTTCCATAGCAGGGCCTCAGAAATGTTCACCTTTTTCATCAGCCAAGGATTTGCTATAGGCTGTGGGGAACTATTTCCCACACTTCTGTCCTCAACTGTTCCCTTCCACAACAATGACTGGGTCCACCCTGTTGTCACTTTG
This sequence comes from Chiloscyllium plagiosum, assembly GCF_004010195.1. NCBI lineage: Eukaryota > Metazoa > Chordata > Chondrichthyes > Orectolobiformes > Hemiscylliidae > Chiloscyllium > Chiloscyllium plagiosum. The sequence goes on from NC_057716.1 coordinate 43,193,487, forward strand.
CACCCCATCAACAACTACATCTAAATGATTATAAGCCACCAGTTGCTACCAATTACCAGACACACATTTCCCTCCCCTCTCTTGTCAGCATTCCACAGGTTCTGTTCCCTCCACGACATCCTGGTCCACTTCCCACAGAATTGCAGAATGTGCAATATTTGTCCATTTGCCACCTCCCTCCTCTCTAACTAAGATTCCAGACACACCTTCCTGGTAAAACAGTGATTTAACCTGCTCTTTATTCATTCTAATCCACTATTTGCTACTCAGTACTGTCTCTTCTACACTGGGGAGATGAAACATATGTTGAGTGCCTGCTTTGTTGAAAGCCTATGCTCTGTTCATTAAAATTTGACCCCAAGCTTCCAGTTCCCTGCCACTTCAACACACCACTGTGATCCCATGCCAATGTTTGTCTCTGGCCTGCTGCAGTACTCGCAAAGTTCACACAAGCTGGAGGAACAACACATCCCTGCCTAGGTACCTTGAGTTTAACAATTTCAGCATTAAGTAACACCTCTTGCCAACTATTTTCAATTCTGACAGATTGGGATTGCTTTCCTTAGAGCAGACATGATTGAGATATATAAAAGGAAGGGAATAGATAGGGTAGACAAGGAAAAAAAGAAATCCTTCAGGTGTACCGATCAATGACAAAGCTGAAACCCTCAACATTTAAGATGTGGACTTGCAATGCCAAGGCATACAAGGCTCAGGGGTAGAAAATGGGACTAAAATACTTAGGTAGTTGGTTTTGACTAGTGCAGATATAATGGGCTAAGGGCCTTTTTATGTGCTAGAAATCTGCGTGACTAAATCTGCTACTGGTTGATGCATTTCCACAATTCCATGAAGAAAGCTGTAGGAAAATATTTTTAAAAATTGACCAATTCAAAAGTTTGATCATGATGGAACCCTTCATGACCATGTTTCTGCATCCCTTACCAAACGTAACATATTGTCTTGAATTTACCAGACATTACTGCGTATCAGTTACAGTCATAGAGATGTACAGCACAGAAACAGACCCTTTGGTCCAAATGACCAGATATCCTGACCTATTTCATTCCCATTTGCCAGAACGTGGCTCAAATCCCTCCAAACTCTTCCTATTCATATACCGATCCATACGCCCATTTAATGTTGTAATTGTACCAGCTTCCACCACTTCCTCTGGCAGCTCATTCCATCCACGCACCACCCTCTGCGTGAAAAAGGTCCTTAAGGTCCTTTTCAATTTTTCCTCGCTTACCCTAAACCTATGCCCTTTAGTTCTTGACTCTCCCACACCAGGGAAAAGAGCTTGTCTGTTTATCCTATCCATGCCCCTCATTATTTTATAAACCTCTAAGGTAATTCCTTGCCTGAAGCAATTATCATTTCTGTTAGGAATATGCCTATTACATCTAAACTCCAACTGGGGAAAAAAACCTTCTCAGCATCTATTCTATCTGGAATTTTATAATGTTTCAAAGAGATAACAACTCCTCTTCTAAATTCCAGAAATTATAGGCTCAATCTCTTTGAACAGGACAACCCTCAACATTCCAATCAATCCAGTGAACTTTTATTTCATCCTTGGGTACAGAGCCCTGGCAAAATTCACTTCAATTGTGAGTGAGTTACCAACTCTCTGCCATCTTCCCCACTACATGTGGGTCTGTTCTGACTTTTGTGACTTCCAACAGCATTTAGTTTTATATCAACAGAGAAGTTGTATACATTACACTTGGTTCCTTCATCTAAGTCCTTAATATAGACTCAATTCAGTAATGGGATGTGGGCATTGCTGACTCGCCAGTATTTATTGCCCATCCTTAGTTGCCCTTGAGCTACAAACTGTGTAGACCCTGCACTGACCTTTCCTGCACCTGACTGGAATTGTTTTTGTTCTTCAGCCAAACCTCTACCCCTGTTAATATATTAACCCCAACCTTTTCTGTATTTAATTTAAAAATGTCTTCTGAAGTTCCAGTGTACATTTGTTTTACTTCATCTGCCCTGCTAGTTACACCCTCAAAGATTTGTCAACCATGATTTCCCTTAAAAGCATATAGGCTGCCTCATCATTTTCTAAATATACCGTTGCTTTGTAGTAGTTCCCAGTATTTTTGTGACAACTGATGTCAGATGTTTAACTAGTTCTTTGCTCCTTTGCTACTCAAGAAAGATGAGAGTAATGTTAGAATTGTTATCTTCCAGTAAACCGGGACCATTCCAGAATTTGGAAGCTATTGATTAGCACTTACAGATTCTGATATTACTTACTCTAAAAGGGGAATATTAACCATTTTTACCTCTGATCTGGTCTAAATCTGGCATCTGTTGATGGGAGGAACTCTTTCAACACTGGATCCAATTCATTCAGCTCAATAGCGAATCTTGTAAATCCATAATACATGTCACTGTCTGTTGGCATAGAGCCTGTGGAGTTAAAGAGATGCACATTATCTCAACATCATTGTCATGGAAATACACAGCAATTACACTACTTTCACTGGAAGTAAATTACTGAAGTCAATCCTCTTCAGTTGCCTGCTGCACAGCATTAGATACATCATAATAATATCAAACACAAAAATTAAGCAGCTTTAAGTTTTTGGTATTCAATTGTTAGTGGTTGTGTAATTTATTTTAGCAAACAATGCAAAACATTGTGTAACCATAAATGCTTTCAAAATGTCCATACTTCAGTACATATTTTGATTTTTAGATTACTAACACAATGGAAGTCATTCATGAGGTTAGATTAAGCTGACAAACTGTTGAACAAAATGAACATTAATGCAGAAGCAGCTAAAATTATTCAGTTCATGAGGGAATACACTACCACTGTACTGTTATGACACTTCTGTTTGTCATTAGTGTTGTATCACTTCTGTTAAGGATACAATTTATAGTATGCGAACCATCATTGGCCAATTTTAGTTTCAAAAATATGGCTAGCTTTGGATAGTCCAGACCGAGACATGACTAAACTCAGCTGCCAAATGTTTTGGAGAGAATCCCATTACTCATATTTAATTGTACGGTACAGGCCGTTCTGCTCTCATGCGACTGCAAACCCATGTTATAAAACAATCGGGTGGTAGAAGATCACCAAAGAAAACTGCTAACCCGTTCAGTAGAAAGGTTACGTTATCCAAATATAGTTCATAATTTGTTAATCGCGTTATAGCCAATTTGTGTGTTATGCCAGAATGACCTGTCTGTGAATGTGATGCACTGTCTTATGAAATTGGTCTCCAAAGAGGTCAAGAGAGTTCTGATGGAACCGCCCCATTCTTGGTCTTTTAAAAACATACTTAATAAATGTGGGTGTGAGAGATCAAGTGAAGGCTCAAGGATGACATTTCCAACAGGAGGCTGTGACCCTGAAGTGGCTATTATCACCCATTGCCAGTTGGCCTTGGACTTGTAAATTGCTGAGGCCCTGCACTGATCTTTGCTGCAGCCCACTGTAATTTTCTCTTCTTTGGCCAATGCTCTAACCATGCTAACATATTACCCCCAATGCATTTTTTATTTTAAATTCAATTCAAAACTTTTACTCTACAAATGCCTTTAGAATATCAAAGTATACAACATCCATTTGCTTTACTTCATCTGCTCTGCTAGTTACACCCTCAAGGAACTCTAATAGATTTATCAATTATGATTTCCCTTAAAAGCATATGGGCTGCCTCATGATCTTTTAAAAAGCACAAGGAAATTGTGCATTTAGAAGGTTCCCAGCGTTTTCCTTATGACTGATGACAGGCTATCGAGGCTGGTGTTTAAATATTTTTGGGTGGGGAGTGGCTATATCACATGAATAGACCACGATGAATACCCTGGCAGCCAGGCTTGAGGCCTAGAGGGAAGAACTGGTCAGTGGGAACAGAGGGATCTGGAATAAGACCCTGCTTTCACCTGCATGTCAACTCTTTTCCAAGCTTTCCATGCAGGGGCCTCCTTGTATGGTCTCAGCAAATCCATCCCATTCACTTACACCTGGGGCTCCATCACCAAACCTCTACGAGGCCAAAGTGCAACACTGCTCCCTGCTGTCCCCGACTGGCCAACGGCACCAACAGGTGGGAAATCCATTAGGATTTTGGAAGAACACTCTCTCACAGGAGCTATGAAGTTTGATGGTGGGAAAATGTCTCCATTTGGGATTTAATTCAATTGGGCCTCCTGAAAATGGTGTTGGTAAGGATGCCATGGATTTTTCTGCCTTGAACACGCCCCCTGCCATGACCATTAAGTTCCATATATCATTTATCCTTCCTACTCTATGATCTTCTACATTTCCAAACTTTAGAAAGTTTAGGAACAATCAGAGTAGTGTAAGAAATAGGTGCAAGAATAGGCCATATTGCCCTCAAGCTTTCTCTGCAATTCAACTCAACTTCCTGTCCACTACCTATATCACTTCAGTTCCTGACAGCTCAATAATCTCTCAATCTCTGATTTGAATAAATGTAATGATGGAAGACCCTAAATTATCAACATCTTTAAATTTAGGCTGTGCTTTGATGTTCTATTTTCCCAACTGAGGGAAACAACCTCTCAGTGCCTATCTTGCCAAGTATCTTTGGAATCGCCATTAATTATTCTTAACTCCTAGAGTGTAGGATCAATTTACTCAGCTTCTTATTACAGAGCAACCTTCTCATCTCAGGTACCAATTTTGTGAACCTTTGCTCGACTGTCTTTCCAATGGCAAGTATATCTTTCTTTAAATATGAAGCCAAGACAGCACACCAGGAAGGCGCAAGTGTTTATTTCTGGGTGTGCCAAACTCTTTTCTGGCCAAAACAATGAAGTTGTAGCCAGGCAGGAACACATTAACAAACAAAACTACAGTTACCATCTCAGACTTATTACTACAGTGTATGCAGTTGGCTTACAGCTACGGCTGTAATTTCAATTTTCTCACATTCTACCAAAATGTTCTGTGATACAGCTTACAATTCCTTACTAATATTGTATGCCTTGCAGATGAATTTTTTCACACAATGAAAAGCATTAAAACAAAGATGTCTACAATCATGGATTCAACAACTTTCCATTCCCACAAACATGCATAGACACTCCTCTCCCACACCCCAATGAACCTAGGGATGATTTAGAGAACAGAAGTTGTACTATGTTGCTCACAAAGAAGTGAGAGCAAGTGAAACCCCTACAAGGGGATAATAGTGGGAGGAGGATACTCTGACAGGGACTCAGACACTTTCAGCACTGCTGGGAGTAGACGGTACAGTTTGCTGTTAGATTTTATTGAATTTGCATTAAACAGCATTGCGGCCAACTAATCACGAAGGAAAGCAAACTAGTACATGTAAAATTGTCTAAGATTTTCAACTTCATTGACTTCTCAAAGTGGAGTGGCCTATAACTGGGATACTGCTAGAAGTAAGTATTCCAGAGGCCATATAATCATATTCACTTATTTCAAAAGTTGTGAGCAATTTAATTTAACCAATCTGGACCAAACAGGAAGGATTTGGATTAGATATTTATTTCAAACATAACCCCCAGTTTTATACAGTATTGACTTTAATTGGATAGTTAAAGTCCAGGTGGAAAATGGAAGATGAAGCTTTAACTGCATGGCATCCAATGAGAACCTGCCCTATTCACTTTGGTTGTGCAAGGTTAAGGTTATGCCTGATAGTCACAGACATCTACAGGGAATTAAAAAAGCCCTTCAGCCCATCAAATCTGCCAGTCAAAAACAACTGTCTAACTATTCTAATCCTATTTTCCAGCTTTTGGTCCATAGCCTCAAATACCTTGGCATCATGAGCGTAAATCTAAATACTTCAAATTTTACGAGGGTTTCTGCACCCTTACATGTAGAAAGTTCCAGATTCCTACCTGTTCCCTCACATTCTCTCTAAAGCTTCTGCCCCTTTTCTTAAATTTGTGCCCCTAGTCATTGATCCATCCACCAAGGGAAAAAGATTCTACCCTGTTTATGCCCCTGTAATTTTGTACATCTCAATCATGTTCCCTTCTCAATCTGCTCTGCTCCAAGGAAAATGAACCTATTTGATATTCTGAATATCCTTCCAGTTTTATTACCAAATTTACTTTTAAACAAAACACACTTGTCAAATATAAAATTCAGTCAGTTGTTGCTGTGAATTCAATATGTTGAAATTACAATGGAAAATGTGAATACTAAGAAACCAGCAAAACGGAAATTGCTAGTCTTAAAAAATAGGATGTGTTGCATTGTTGCTTTAAATGATGGTCCCTTGCCAACACAAATTTAATCAATTCACACACTATATATTGAACTTAAGAATTTGCCTAGTGGTAAATCACACAATGTATTTACCTGGTCTCCACATGCACTTGGCAGAGGGTGCAACTCCACAATACAGCCCTTCATGCCACTTGCCAAACAGCCGACGTACTACCTTCCCTTCCTGATCCATCACAAGTCCTTGGACTTCATTTACGTTTGAGCTCCAGTAACTTCCCTTTGCACATAAAAGGAAGAAATATGATTTATAATGATAACCATATGCTGATCTTTTAGTCTTTACATATTAGATTTGAAATAAAGCAACTTTGTTCTCTTACTACTGCATTACAAGGCAATGGGAACAATATTACACTTATTGAGCACCATTAACTGTAACATAAGTGCCAATTATCCCAATGTTAATACACTCTCCTTGAGTAGACTACAAGTTTGATTTTAAAAATCTGGTCCTGAGTTTTATAAATAACATGGGGAAAAATGGGAAAACGGGTGAAACAAGCTGGAAGACATAAGCAAAATACTGCAGATGCTGGCGATCTGGATAAAAAAGCTGCAAGAAAAAGCATCAAGGTTCTACATTATACAGTGTTTATGCTTCAGTAGTTAACTTTATTTACTCTAATTATTTTCCAATAGTGCTTTCTTAACATACAGAATATGCCACATTAGAACAATGGTGAGTGGATAACAAAATAGCCTTCAACTATGTTTAGATCAAGCAAACTACTTTTAAAAATCTAAAACAAAACTGCACCAGATAATTATATAAATTTAATGTTAGTATATAATAGAATTAAATTGAATAGTCATGCTTAAAAGGTACTTCTGACTAACATTTTCACAGGCAAGGTCAATAGAATGACAATTCCTTTTTGCAAATGACTAAGAATAGCCTTTTTATAATAATGCAAATTCATCGGTCTTTACCTTAATAAAAGTCAGTTTACAAATGCACACATTGTTTTTTGTGTTTCTAATGGTGATTTCTCCATAGTGTTCTATCCAACGACGTCCACTCAGGATGTTGTGTATGCAGGTGGTAACTTTGTTCCATTCAAAATGATCTCCATATCTAAAATTTAAAGTAATTATTCTGCAATGAGACTGCTAATTTAGATGGTAGCAAGTGCAGTAGATGTGATCTATTTGGACTTCAGTAAGGCGTTCGACAAGGTTCTCCATGGGAGACTGATTAGCAAGGTTAGATCTTACGGAATACAGGGAGAACTAGCCATTTGGATACAGATCTGGCTCAAAGGTAGAAGACAGAGGGTGGTGGTGGAGGGTTGTTTTTCAGACTGGAGGCCTGTGATCAGTGGAGTGCCACAAGCATCAGTGCTGGGTCCTCTACTTTTTGTCATTTGCATAAATGATTTGGATGCGAGCGGAAGAGGTACAGTTAGTAAGTTTGCAGATGACACCAAAATTGGAGGTGTAGTGGACAGTGAAGAGGGATACCTCAGATTACAACAGGATCTGGACCAGGTGGGCCACTGCGCTGAGAAATGGCAGATGGAGTTTAATTCAGATAAATTGGTATGCTTTCCTTTATTGGTCAGAGTATTTAGTACAGGCGTTTCATGTTGCGGATGTACAGGACATTGGTTAGGCCACTTTTGGAATATTGCGTGCAAATCTGGTCTCCTTCCTATCGGAAAGATGTTGTGAAACTTGAAAGGGTTCAGAAAAGATTTACAAGGATGTTGCCAGGGTTGGAGGATTTCAGCTATAGGGAGAGGCTGAACATGCTGCGGCTGTTTTCACTGCAGCATCGGAGGCTGAGGGGTGACCTTATAGAGGTTTACAAAATTATGAGGGGCATGGATAGGGTAAATAGGCAAAGTCTTTTCTCTAGGGTCGGGGAGTCCAGAACTAGAGGGCATAAGTGTAGGGTGAGAGGGAAAAGATATAAAAGAGACCTAAGGTGCAACTTTTTCACACAGAGGGTGGTACATGTATGGAATGAGCTGCCAAAGGAAATGGTGGACGCTGGTACAATTGCAACTTTTAAGAAGCATTTGGATGGGTATATGAAGAGGAAGGGTTTGGAGGGATATGGGCTGGGTGCCAGTAGGTGGGACGAGATTGGGTTGGGATATCTGGTTAGCATGGATCGGTTGGACCGAAAGGTCTGTTTCCATGCTGTACATCTCTAGGACTCTAAATGTAATTTAGATGCAATTCCCTAGTATTTCAAATAACTAAGGTGACGAAACAAATAGTACAAACCACAATAAGGGAGTACAAAACACTTGAGGGATATCAAAATCAACATAAAAGCTTTTACAATTATACCAGGAAAAAGAAGCATGGTTAGAAGAAATGTGGGTTGCTGATAATGTCAGTGAAAATAAAACAAAAAGGATAGACATACTGAATAATAAATTTGCTTTAGCTACAATAAAGGAACAGATCAGGCCCTCCTCTTGCTATTTATTTGCGACTTTAATTTCGAAAGATCATTTTTGGAGTCCTCTTAATGCCACTGCCAGTGTCTTCACATACACGTTCTTTGTCCCATTTCTTCTATCACTGTCCCATTGAACTTCCTGTAGTTAACCTAGTTGTCACTGTATTATACATAACATTTGACACAGGCCCCCTTTTTCTGTTTTACTCCATCTGTTGATATCTGGATTTAGTCGCTCTATCAATCCACCTTGTGGGAAAATATTTCATTGTTCCTGAACCATTTCTTTAAAGAACAGTGCATTGCAACATCTCAATTTTGTTTGACAATCTTTCATTCCAACTTACAAGGTGCATTCTGAACTCAGTAAAATTCACCCTCCTCCAATTAAGTATTTTTCTATAAGGTTGCTCCTCTTTTTTTTTACATAGCTAATTTAAACTTTATGATGGTTACCTAAATATACAACGACTCACTTTTGATTGACTTGACCCAGTTCATTTCTCAGAATCACACACCTCTTATCATCAATGCAGATTAACATGCTCTTCAGAAATTCTTCCTCCTCGCTGGCCTTTACACTATCGCTATCCCACTTTAAGGATAATTGACTTTTCAGCCAGGGGAACGACCTCTCATTTTGGTTGTAACCTTTGTGAAAGGTTGCATTTTATCAGGACTATTTTAGAAGTGTAGTAATTCAATTATTTGATTTGAACAAAGAGAACTTGTAACTAGAAAAGAATGAGTGGGAAGGGAGAACTGAAATAAAAGGACTTTGTGCTGCACTTTCTGAAATGGATGTAGAGTTGAGGAATTACTGGTCCATATTGGGATTAATTTTAACTGAAGTAAATTGTGTCCCTGTCACACACACAGTTTCAGAGTATGGATGTGATCTCCTCTGTACCTCTTCCTTCTCTGAGATAGTTGTGCATTCCAGGAGGCAATTGATGGGTTATTTTGGGGAGGAAACAGCACACCACCAACATACATAGAAAACCTTTCAAAAATGTACTTCAGAGGGAGCAACACATGTTGCTTTAGGAGACAGGTGACTCCACAGACCTCATTGAAGGCCTCCAGGCTTATGATAGGATGGTAGATGTGGTGTTACCTTTTAACAAGCAAACATCTTCTGGTGCAAATTGAAGGCCAGAGTACAGTATGTAGTATAGATTGGCACAGGACAAATACATTGTTCCTATTGCCAGGATAATGAGCATGTATTGAGCTGAGCTTCTTGATTGTTCATGGTCCAACTGTATGTCAGTCAATGCTAGCCTTATGACTGTGTATCAAAATTGAGTTGGGCTCCAAGCTTGAAGTTAGTTTAATAGTTACTTAGAATTAGACTATGTATTTAACAGTTCAACCTTTTCCTGAGCAACCATTTTACTTAATTTCATCAGAACCATCCAAAGTCTCAAATTTAAACAAAGACTGTAGGAGGGATACTATTGGAAGGTGTTGCCTAAAGACATATTCAATATCCCCAGACAGTTCTTTTGGAGTATGCTCTGATGGGGATTCCACAGGTCCCTACGTACAGCTCCCATCTTTGCTACTCTCTGCACCAATCCCCATTTAACCAGCAAACCCATTGACAAAAGTGGTAGTCTGGAGGATGGACTTCTACGTCGCAGAGGCAGAACAACATCTCTCTGACACCATGTTCTACCTCCCCCTTGACTACGATCCCACCGTGACATATCAGGCAAAAATCACTTGCACTGTTTGTGACCTCACTGCCTCCAGTGAACTCCCATCCACCACCTCCAATCTCATAGTCCCCCGCCCCTGCACTGCCCAGTTCTACCAGCTCCCCAAGATCAACAAGCCCAACTACCCTGGCCGACCCATTGTCTCCGCTTTCTCCTGCTCCCACAAACACATCCGGCCCCATCTTGACTCCATCCTCTCCCCTTTGGTTAAGACACTTGCCACCTACATCCGTGACACTCACCACGCCCTTCACCTCTTTAGTAACTTCCAGTTTCCTAGCCCCCAGCTCTTTAGCTTTATTATGGGATGTGCAGTCCTTATACACATTCATATCCCACAAGGATGGCCTTCAGGCCCTCAGCTTCTTCCTCTCCATCCAGTCTCCCTCCACCAATATCATCCTCCACCTCACCCTTAACTTTCTTTAACTCTTCCCATTTCCTCCGAATCCAGGGGGTGGTCATGGGCACTCAGATGTATCGAGCAATGCCCGTCTCTTTGTTGGCTACATTGAACAGTCCCTCTTCAGTACCTATACAGGCACTGTGCCCCAACTCTTCTGCCGTTACATCGATGACTGCATCGGTGCAGCGTCCTGCACCCAGGTTGAACTGGAACAGTTCATCAACATCACCCACAATTTGCACCCTACCCTCAAATTCACTTGGTCCATCTCAGATACCTCCCTCCCCTTTCTTGACCTCTCCGTTTCCATCTCCGGCAACAGTCTCCAGACGGATGTTTACTACAAACCCACAAACTCCCATAACTACCTGGACAACACCTCCTCCCACCCAGTATCCTGCAAAAACTCCATCCCATTCCTCCAATTTCTCCACCACAACTGCTTGAACAATGAGACATTCCACTCCCAGACGTCCACCTATTTTGAACAAAGTGCTTTTCCTCCTCCTGTCATCCACACAGCCCTCCACCTGACCTTTTCCATTCCCCACTTCACTGCTCTAAACGTCCCCACGCCCCCAAACACAAAGACAGGGTCCCCCTTATCCTCAGCTACAATCCCACCAGTCTCCGCATCTAATGTATCATCCTCAAACACTTCTGCCAATTCTAACTAGACCCCACCACCAAGAACATCTTCCCCTCTCCACCCTCTCTGCCTTCCACAAGGACTGTTCCCTTCACCAATCCTTGGTTTGCGCCATTCTCCCCAACCTCCAGATAGCTTCCCTGGCAACCATAGAAGATACAAAACCTGCCAGCATGCCACCCCCTCACCTCCATCCAGGGGCCCCAAACAGTCCTTCCAGGTGAGACAGAGGTTCACCTGCCTCTCCTCCAACCTAGTTTACTGTATCAGGTGCTCCCGATGTGGTCTTCTCTACTTTGGGGACACCAAACATAAACTCAGGGCGTGTTTCACTGAAGCATCTCAGCCGGGCCCGCAGGGGCTGATCTGACCTCCCAGTCATCACCTATTTTAATTCCCACTCCCTTTCCAATGACCATCCTAGGCCTCCTCCATTGCCACAACAAATCAGACTACAAATTGGAGGAACAATACCTCATTTTCAGACTGGGCAGCCTACAGCCTGGAGGACGCAACGTTGAGTTCTCCAATTTCAAATAACATCCCTTCCAATCCCCTGACAGCCCCTCCCCCTCCATTCAATTCCTCTGACCGACTCCTCCTTCCAGCTACCAACCAGATTCATTCCTCCCATTTATCAACCAGGCCGTACCTTCTATACCTCACCAATCTGCACCCACTCTCTACCCACTTTTTTATCTGTAGTTCCCCTTACACCCACCTGCAGTCCTGAAGAAAGGTTACACCAAAAATGTTGACTTCTCCACTTTTTGATGGCTGCCCGGTTTGCTTTTTTCTTCCAGCCTCCTGCTTGTCTACTTTGCAATAAGGACTCTGCCCCACTGCAGTGGACAATCTGCCCCATTATAACAACTGCCCTCAAACCTGTGCAAAGCATTAAAATGTCCTCCTTTCTTATGTGCAGCAACAATCTGAAGAGAGCAATAAGCAGCTCATCACAGAACTTCCACAACCCTTGTCTTTGCATAACAAAGTCAGAAATACTTTTCCAATAGTACCAGGAGAGGGGCTCATCTTGCTTCATAAAATTTGTTCAGAAGTAACTGATGAAGACATTCCCTTTACGTGTGTTGACCATGTTTGAGAACCTTATGATATATTGTCTTATTACTTGACTGAAATCTTGATAGCATCCATACAGCAGATGCACAAGTGTGCCATTCACTTGCAGCAAGCCACTTAGGAAGTAACCTCAAGAAATCTCTACTGCTGTACTTGAGGTGGTGCTACAGAAATTGTTTACAAGCCATCTGTTTCTTCCTGTCATACCCTGCTTATCTTTACTCAAAACAGTTGCGTTGTTGCTATTGCCTTGGCATTTCTCTTTAGGTTTCTAAACCTCCTTCCCCGCCCGCCCCACAAACTCTGAGCTGCATTGCTGCTTATTAATTTAGATCTCAGCTCCTGAAACTTGCTTCACTGCAGAACCTCATTGTTAGTTACATCCATGTTGTTGATTGCTTCATGAATAGTAACAACCAAATCCTCCTCCTTCAAGGTCTTCTCCAATCACAACACTGACACTGGACAGGAAATGCCACAATTAGGATTCCCTGTCATGACTGACGAGAAGTTTCTAATCCCCCAGCTGTACTATACCCCTACCATTACTACTTTCCTTTCTCCCCATCCATTGTACTATGGCCAGTGTCCATCCTCACTGCAGCACTCCAATAATATTAGACAGTAAAAGTTTAAAAAATTCTATTCTATAACAAAATAGATTAATGATGAAGTACATTGAATGCTCTCAGGTTGAAATTCTCTGAAAAGTACTCCATAAACTCTCATTCTAGCTTTATATAGCATTGTAATATTGAGTGGACAATCATTAAACATTTTAATGCAATTTGCTGTGTGCATGGTTAAACATTTAAACAAATAAAACAAAATTAAACTCACTTAGGTAGCATGACATTCACTCTTCCTATTGGGAGTATTTCCATAGATTTTCCCCAAAATTTATTCTTCCATCTGATATCTAAAAGAAATAGAAAGTTTGACGATAATAAAAATTCAATACATGCATTTTCTTATAGATACACATCATTGCATATTAAGATTTTCTTTGACTATATTTACATACAAAAACGTGGAAAGCAGTTTAATGCTGTCACCACTGATTAGATTTTACAGTTCAAATAATGAGTGGTGAATGGAACTTGCAATTATTTATGCTTAAATGGTTCAGTAACTTCAGATAGAATACGAGCTGTTAACTGACAATAACCAAACGTTGTCAGTTGTAGTACGGTTCCACCTTTAGCTTTGCAAAATTTAGCTTTTACTGTTTATCACTCAATGACATAAAGATGTGATATTGTCACACTACACAAAAACTAAACTTGCCTTCGAGTTAAGTCTATAAGTGCAACATATTAAGTGTAAGCCATCTTTTCACTATGTGATAATTGCATTGCCGTCAACCTTCCTAATGCGGACAATTAAGAAGTAATATATATAGTCATCTGGTAATATGAATCTTGAGTATTGGTGAACGAAAAGCACATTTTATTGAATCTTTTCACTTTGCCCTCATCAAGACATTCACAAGAATACCAATCCAAAGAAGAACATTTTATACAGTGTGAGAAGAGAGTGCTGACTGGTTATTAAGTGCACTCTGATTGTAGAAGCATTGCCATGGAGTATGTACCAGTCCGATGGTGACTGATGATTAACTGCCAATATTTAAATTGAAACCAGGCACAATATGTGTATGTCTTTCTGTCTGCATAATATGCTTGTGCGTGCCATATTGCAAGTCAACCTACATGTAGGTTTAGCTGTTAAAAAAGTGGAACTGCTGCAAGGAAAGAGCTATACTCCCTCTGCTGGACACTTGGTGTGCAAGTAGGGAAGAATCACTGGTCATTAGAAACAGGGACAAAGCAGAGCAAAATCATATACCATCTGAATTGTTCTCTTACAAATTTCTTTCAAAATTTTTTCAATGACAATATTAAACTCCTGCCGCTCACACCTCAGCACCTGTCCTTTACAGCAATTTAAAGCCTGGCTTACCAAGGGGCATGTCATCAAATATCTGATGATGGATTTATTAAAAGAAAGGTCTTTCATCCAATGCTTTCAACAAAATAGAGCACTGTACTTCAGCAGAACAATCCAAATAAGTGACCAGAGAACTTGAGATTTCAGTAAAAGGAAAGAGACCAAGCAGCTACCAATCTGGAGGGATAGTTAACACCACACAGGCCACAATCAATGAAGACTGGGGACAATATTTATCCTAACACTCAACACTGGAGTCTCCCACACACCACCTCCCCAGGGGTCCGCTTTCAGCCCCCTACTGTACTCACTATACCCATGACTGCGTCGCCAAATACCAGACTAATGCCATTTGCACATTCGCTGATGGTCGAATCTCAGATGGTGATGAAACAGACTACAGGCGGGAGGCGGAACACCTGGAAAAATGGTGCACTGAGAACAACCTAGCTCTCAATGCCGGCAAAACCAAGGAAATTATTATTGACTTTTGACGGAATACTACTCATGCCCCCCTACACGTTAACAGCACAGAGGTGGAACGAGTGGAGAGTGCCAAGCTCCTGGGAGTGGTCATCCACAACAAGCTTTCTTGGACTTTTCATGTGGATCCACTGGTTACAAAGGCCCAACAATGTCTCTTCTTCCTCAGGCAGCTGACGGCGAATACCTTTGCCAACTTTTATAAGTGTGCCATCAAGAGCATTCTGTCTGGATGTATCACTACCTGGTATGGCAAATGTACCATTCAAGATCGGAGACAGTTACAGAGAGTGGTGAACTCGGCCCGGACAATCACAAAGGCCAACCTCCCATCTATAGAATCCGTCTACCAGGCCCACTGTCAAGGAAAGGCCGCCAGCATTCTCAAAGATGCAGGTCAGGCATCATCTGAGGAGCAGGAAAATTGACGTTTCTGGTCAAAACCCTTCATCAGGAATGAGGCTTCATTCCTGATGAAGGTCTTTGGGTTAACATGTCGATTTTTCTGCTCCTCGGATGCTGCCTGACCTGCTGTGCTTTTCCTGCACTACTCTAATCTCCAGCATCTCAGTACCCACTTTCACCTTCTCAAAGATCCATCCCACCCTGGCAATGTTTTTCTACAACCACTACCATCGGGGAGAAGGCACAGAAGCCTGAACACACAGAACAGCTGGTTTCATAACTGTATCTACCCTACTGTGTTAGAATACTGAATGGACTCTCAAACTCTTAACATTCGCCTGTACCTGTATTTTTGTTTTTGCCGCTGTTTACCTATTATTTACTTATCTATGCTACTATACTCTGATCTGCCTGTGTTGCTCACAAGACAAAACTTGCACTGTGCTTTGGTACACTTAACAATAAATTCAATTCAATTCACCAAAATGATTTGCGGGATGTACCTATTTAGGTGACTTGCTCATGCCAAATAAGTGATAAGCAGTTATAAAACAACAAATCAAATTAATGCTCAATATTACAACTGTGCTCAAGATTCCATGAATATGACTATAACAAATGTCACCAATAGTCATATGTTTTATCCCATTTTTATAAATTCATACAAATAAAAGTCGGCAATTAAGAATTATTCAGATGAGTAATTAAAGATATTTCCAGTGATCTAATGTCATAACATTTACATGTCTTCACATCTACTCCACTAACTTCACACCAAAATCATCTCAGTGGGAAATTAAGACCAAATTTCTGTTTTTAGGAAAGGTTCGAGTAAGTGGATACCTTGCCAAAAGACAAATTTCTTTGATTCACAATGGCAGGCAGAGATCGGTGGATGGTGGCTGACCTGTAAAATGAAAATATTGAAATGGTTATAAAAGTCAAAGGAGCATTTTGTTTGTACAATAT
Organism: Chiloscyllium plagiosum; assembly: GCF_004010195.1. Classification (NCBI taxonomy): domain Eukaryota; kingdom Metazoa; phylum Chordata; class Chondrichthyes; order Orectolobiformes; family Hemiscylliidae; genus Chiloscyllium; species Chiloscyllium plagiosum. Next base: position 43,209,831 of record NC_057716.1, read on the forward strand.
ATATATTTAAAGGAAGTTAAGAGCAGTAAAGGTTCACAAGTTGTTCATATCTACAGAAATGTGAAAGGCATAGAATGCGAGGAATGTTGTAAACCATGAAAACTACCATTGTAAACTTGTTAGTAGTGGTGCAGCACTTCCACGGGGTTAGGTTAGTGACAGCATATCAAGTTTACCTTGGATGTCTCCCTTGCAAATGTGCACATAGGAACAGGAGTAGGCTATTCAGCCCATTCCAGCATTCAATGAGATCATGGGCTGATTTGTGACCTAACTCAGTATACCTGCCTTTCATCCATATCCCTTACTACCTTTGCGAAATAAAAATTAATCTATCTCAGATTTACAACTGACCTAGCATCAACAGGTAGGCACAATGATACGTAAAGCATTTGGCATGCTTGTCTTCATTGCTTAGACCATTAAGTATAAATGTTGGGACATCATATTGAGATTGTAGAGGGCATTGGTGAGGTCACTTTTGGAGTACTGTGTACAGTTCTGGTTACCCTACTATATTATTAAATTGTACAGGGTGCAGAAAAACATTTACTGAGGTGTTACTGTGACTGGAGGTTTGAGTTATAAGGAGAGGCTGGATAAGCTGGAATTTCTTCACTGGAGCATCAGAGGTTGAGGGGTTTATAAAATCATTTCCCTGGGAGTGGGGAGTTCAGAACTGGAGGGCATATCTTTATGGCGAGAGGAGAAAGATTTAAAAGGGACCTGAAGGGCAACGTTTTCCACACAGAGGGTGGTTCGTATGTGGAATGAACTCCCAGAGAAAGTGGGTAGATGCAAATACAGTTACAACATATAAAATACATTTGGACAGGTACATGAGTAGGAAATGTTTAAAGGGATATGGGCCAAATGCAGACAAATGGGACTAGTTTAATTTGGGAAACCTGGTCAGCCTGGAGGAGTTGAACTAAAGGGTCTGTTTTCGTGTTGTATGACTCTATAACTGCCATTTGTGGAAGACAATTCCAAACCTCTCCCCTGTCTTTGTAAAAGTGAAGAAGTGCATCGAACATCTCTCCTGAAGGTCTATGCCCCAGTTCTAGAAACCCCAACAAGTTGGGAATAGTTTGTCATCTGCACCGTCTTTTCCTGTTAATAGCTTGAAGACTTTGATCAGATCACTCCTTAACCTTCTAAATTCTAGAATGAACTGGCCTAATTTGCATAATCTCTCCTCATAACTTAACCTCTGAAGTCCAGGTATCAGTCAGCCCAGCAGATTCAGAAGATATTGTTGAAGGACTCTGGATGAGCTGCTGCCTTCAATTTTGTTGATGGTACACACTGCTGTCATTGTGCCTCATTGCTGAAGGGAATGAATGCTGAAGGTGGTGGATAAGGTTCCAATCAAGCAGCCTGATCTATTGTGGATGATGTGGAGCTTCTTGAGTGTTGTTGAAGTTGCATCCATCCTGCAACTGGGGAGTATCACACTCCTGAATTGTGCTTTGTAGAAGGTGAACAGGCTTTGGGGAACCTGTGGAGCCTCCGACCTGCTCCTGCAACCACAGCATTTATATAGCTGATCAACTAGTGGATCAGTTGAATGTTTATGAGAGTCTGGCAGTTTTCATTTTTACTGAATTCAAGCAATATATATGGTAACTTAGAAAAAAATATAATGACAGAAAGTTTGTATGGACATAGATTACTTATCATGGAACATCTGTTATCTATTGTAACAGAAAGAAATGTTGTGAGAAACACTCAGCAAGTCAGGAACTACATCTGAGGACAGAGTGACAAATCCATTTCAGGTATCTCCTTTCAGCACAACTTTGCCTCAATTTCTGGCATTGACAGAATTCAAGAAGCTGTTTAGCTATTGGCTAGCATTAACAGCCTACAACAAACAAGTCACTTTTTTCACACTGATCTCTACTTGGAGACAGCTTATGGGAAGCACCAGCACAAACTATATTCCAGGTGAGTAACTTTAATCCTGACCATGAAGAATGGTTCACCAGTAAAGGATACTGTTGCTAATCAGGGCCTGCATATGTGCTGCTTTATCTTCTCAGTGAATATATTCTCCATTATGACATGCGCCACTAAGAGCAGAGCCATTAGAAGTGAGATGTCATAGTCTGTTAATTCCAACAGATTTTTATAGCCCTACAACTTTGTGGAACGTCCTATCCCCTGCTTATCCATCACATTATGCTGGAAGATCAACCTGGCTCAAGAGAGGGAACAGCTGAATATTTATACAGCAGCATCCCACACAAATTAGAATGAGGTATCAAACTAGATATACTGCAACAACAGGCTACACACATGCCATAGTAAACACATCTAACAAACTAGGCAAAGCTCTTCATTTGTACCACATGCAGTTAAGAATGGTGGCAGACATTCAGGCAATTAACAGAAAGTGGCAGGTCCTGAAAAAAAACTAATTCAGCAGGGGTGACAGAACAGGAGAGAGCGTCAGATACAAATACACAGAGTGTACAACATACTGGCAGAGACAGCTAGCAATATAAAACAGGAAAGGAACTGGATATGCATCAATCAGGTGGTTAATAGTGAGGAAGGAGGTCTTAGTTTAAAGGGAGATAAGAACAGGCTGGTCAGATAGGCAGATCAATGGCAGATGGAACTTAATGCTAAAAATTGTGAGGGGATGTATTGTGGAAGTTGTAACAAGATGTGGGAGCACTCAATGTGCACAACAAAAAAAATCCAAAATCCTAACAATAAACGCAAGATAAACCTCACCAACCAATTACCACTTTAGCACCCCCATAAAATAACAGCAAAACTGTGGAATGGACGGCATGGTGGCTCAGTGATTAGCACTGCTGCTTCTCAGTGCCAGGGACCCAGGTTCGATTTCAGCCTCGGGTGACTGTCTGCGTGGGTTTCCTCCAGGTGCTCCGGTTTCCTCCCACAATCCAAAGATGTGCAGGTTAGGTGAATTGGTCATGCCAATGTGTCCATAGTGTTCAGCAATGTGTAGATTAGGTGCATTTGTCAGGGATAAATGCAGAGTAAAGGATAGGGGAATGGGTCTGGGTGGGTTACTCTTCGTAGAGATTCTATGATGAAATCAATAGTGCCAATGAGGAATCCCTAATCTCAGGATCCTTCAGTCCAGTTTCTGCCAGAACCATTCAGCTTTTCATCTTCTCACAACTTTGATCCAAACAACAGGTAATTACTCAAGGAGCGGTGACATCATGATAATATTTCACCAGCTCTGATCTGCTTCAGATTTACTGTTGGGGTTGCTCATATCCCAGAACAGGCTTCGATGAAGTTCATCCTTTGGTGAATTTAATTATTTGAGTTTAACGATAAAATTATTTACTTAGCATTCATGTATTGAAGATTTTCGCTTTCAATGGACAACATGGTTACATTTCATCCATGATCTACTTACATCTGTTAGAATGTGGAGATGTGCAATGATAAGTCAGTAGAGAGAGTTCTAAGATTTTCTTTTCACTTTTACAACGTAATTTAAAAGTAATTTATGATAATTTAAATGCATAGCTGAAAATTTTAAAAAAACACATTTTTCCTTTGAGGTCAGTTGACTTTTAGATCGCAATGGATTAGGATATAGATCATACCTGCTCTGCAAAAAACCGGAATCCCTTGTCTTCTCGAATACATTCATATGTCTCTCCAAGCACAGGATTAAAGGGTTTGAAAGTAGCTCTGTAATATGTTGTAGCATATCCTGAAACTGCAAATGTAGCAATCATAACCTAAAAATTTAGGACCAAAAGATGCAATTAGATCAAGTTGGGAAACAGAAAAATATAATACCCAAATATACACAAATAACCATTGCTTCTCTATTATTTTAGTCTAGATTTTTTGTTTAAGTGAAGTTACCCAGGTCAAATATCTTAACATGGCATGTAAATAAAACAATCAAAATTTTAGTTCTGGAGACACATTGAAAGAAAAATATTGGTCTTAATTTTCCAAGTTCTATTCTAATAAATTATATTTAAATTTCTAGTATTGGAATGCATCTTGAGATTGTGTGCGTTCAACAGAGCAAAGGTAACACTACAATCTCTGTTCAACACGTGGTTAGGTTGAAGAAGTGCACTGTCACTACTTTCACGAATCCACAGGTCACAACAAAAAATAAAAATATTTTTCCCATTGTGAAGATCATTAATAAACAACGTCAATCAGATCTTTTAAAAAGATAATGATGGGTTATTATCAAAACAAAACTTATTCAATAAAGATGGAATAATTGTCTCACATGCACGGTCAGTAATATATAAGTATAAATGTTTGTTCCTATAAACATCCCCAACACACACACACACACACACATTCTCTCTCTCTCTTGGAAAAGACAGAGTGGGGAGAAAGAAAACGAGATTTCTCTGCAGATATTGCTGGAAAGGAAACACCAGCCAACGGGTTATTTATGAAGACAAAGGATAAAATGTAGGATGTTTTGTAATATGCTGTACTTCGTTTCTAATATTTTCACACACACGTGGTCAAGTTAATCCTGCACCGTTGTCTAAGGTATCAACAGCTTGCTGAACAAATAGAATCTTGAGATGGTCTATCAATCACTCTTTCAAAAGAACAAAACAAGTTTCACCCCGAACTGACGTAGAGGGTTTCTTCTCAGCAATGGGAGAGGTCCACTTACAACCTGTTCATAGCAAGCTTTCTTCCAACTCAGCTTGCTCTACCATTAGATTCCCCCTAATTCAGTTGTTTCATAGCAGGATTTCTTCCAAGCCAGTCACCATTCACTAACAGCAAGATCCACACAAAAGCAAGTAGTTATCACACCCATGCAATTGCTAGTAAGCCTTGGTTTAAAACAAAACTCTCCACTACCACAGTAAGTGTTTAAAGAAACTTGAAACCAATTCCCCTTTCCAAAAGACTTCAAAATTAAAGTCCTCCAAACAATGTTGAATATAAAGTATGTTTGGAACACTGGCAGCAACACTGCTTAATCACAACAATCAAACTTTGCAAAGATCGATCTTTAACAGCAAGAACAGATCTGAACCAACAATAAAATGGTAAAACGAACAATGATATTCAATTACAAAGTAAAAAGATTACCATTCGGTCAAATGGATCGTCCATTTCGGCAGCCTTATCTAACAATTCGGAATATTCCAATTCTTCGCATAGATGCTGCAGAGTATTGAGGGGTTCATTCAGCTCAACTGGCATGGAAACCTTGGACAGATCTTTTCCGATGTTATTTCTCAAAATGTTCCACAGATTGATGCTACTGGTATCTGGAGATGGTGCCGGGAGACACGTACGTCTACCATTTCGAAATGCACCACTACTGAGCTCGTCATTAGATACTGTAACAAGACGAGTTAAACATTAAGTAGTACCTGCTTAATGTTACGGAGATCTAACGTGGGTTTCCTATGAATAAGCTGGCAAATCAAGACATATTATCAATGTTTCGTCAATATTCCACGCATTAAAACACAGAGCTGCTGACAGCAGGGAGCTCAAACTTGGGTACGGGATGATTATCAAAACCCAATGGCAAAAGCTCAAGCCACTTCAGAGAAAACAGGATAAAGTGCATTTGTGATTGAGAGAGCAGGAAGTGGTCACAGAAAGACAGAAGGAATCAGTTACTGGGATACAGTCACCTTGAAGTGTATTGAAGGAATAGGGAGAGCAGAGATGTGTCTAGAACTGCGCAGCATACAGCAAGGAGGTTAGGAGCCAGGCAAGGACTCAAAGCACCACAACAGGCAGTGACGCCAAGGGTATTCCAGAGTCAGCAGTCAAGGGTTCTGGGAGAGGAGAGAGACTGTGAATTCTTGGCACTGGGTTGGAGGAAAGGACCCAAGCTGGATGCAAGTGATGGGATCTACACACCATTTTGGAATCCAGGGAAGGCAATATAAGGACTCAAGGTTGTTCCGCATCCAGGAGTTCTCAATGCATCATGACACAATCTAGAGCCAAATGGCTCAGGAAAGTCCAAAGCAAATCAACGTCACAAATATACTTGGTATGGCCCATCACAATCAGATAAACACACAGTCTGAGGTTAAGCTATTCGATAGATTTTCAAAATGAGAAACTGTTGGTTGGATTCATTATACATATGTGGCTGTTCACCACATATAGAGTCATAGAGATGTACAGCATGGAAACAGACCCTTCGGTCCAACCTGTCCACGCCGACCAGATATTCCAATCCAATCTAGTTCCACCTGCCAGCACCCAGCCCATATCCCTCCAAACCCTTCCTATTCATATACCCATCCAAATGCCTCTTAAATGTTGCAATTGTACCAGCCTCCACCACATCCTCTGGCAGCTCATTCCATACACGTACCACCCTCTGCATGGTAATGTTGCCCCTTAGGTCTCTTTTATATCTTTCCCCTCTCACCCTAAACCTATGCCCTCTAGTGGGCGGCACGGTGGCACAGTGGTTAGCACTGCTGCCTCACAGCGCCAGAGACCCGGGTTCAATTCCCGCCTCAGGCGACTGACTGTGTGAAGTTTGCATGTTCTCCCCGTGTCTGCGTGGGTTTCCTCCGGGTGCTCCAGTTTCCTCCCACAGTCCAAAGATGTGCAGGTCAGGTGAATTGGCCATGCTAAATTGCCCGTAGTGTTAGCTAAGGGGTAAATGTAGGGATATGGGTGGGTTGCGCTTCGGCGGGGCGGTGTGGACTTGTTGGGCCGAAGGGCCTGTTTCCACACTGTAAGTAATCTAATCTAATCTAATCTAATCTAAAAGTAATCTAATCTAATCTAGTTCTGGACTCCCCGACCCCAGGGAAAAGACTTTGTCTATTTATCCTATTAATGCCCCTCATAATTTTGTAAACCTCTATAAGGTCACCCCTCAGCCTCCAATGCTCCAGGGAAAACAGCCCCAGCCTGTTCAGCCTCTCCCTGTAGTTCAAATCCTCCAACCCTGGCAACATCCTTGTAAATCTTTTCTGAACCCTTCAAGTTTCACAATATCTTTCCGATAGGAAGGAGACCACAATTGCACGCAATATTCCAACAGTGGCCTAACAACCCTCCACCACCACCCTCTGTCTTCTACCTTTGTGCCAGTTCTGTATTCAAATAGATAGTTCTCCCTTTATCCATGAGATCTAACCTTGCTAATCAGTCTCCCATGGGGAACCTTGTCGAACGCCTTACTGGAGTCCATATAGATCACATCAATCTTTTTTGTTACTTCTTCAAAAAACTCAATCAAGTTTGTGAGACATGATTTCCCACGCACAAAGCCATGTTGACTATCCCTAATCAGGCTTTGCCTTTCCAAATACATGTACATCCTGTCCCTCAGGATTCCCTCCAACAACTTGCCCACCACTGAGGTCAGGGTCACTGGTCTATAGTTCCCTGGCTTGTCTTTGCTGCCCTTCTTAAACAATGGCACCACGTTTGCCAACCTCCAGTCTTCCGGCACCTCACCTGTGACTATCGATGATACAAATATCTCAGCAAGAGGCCCAGCAATCACTTCTCTAGCTTCCCACAGAGTTCTCGGGTACACCTGATCGGTCCTGGGGATTTATCCACCTTTATCCGTTTCAAGACATCCAGCATTTCCTCCTCTGGACATTTTGCAAGATGTTACCATCTAGTTCCCTACAGTCTATATCTTCCATATCCTTTTCCACAGTAAATACTGATGCAAAATATTCATATGAAGAATTGCTAATAAGCAAATGGCTTTAGCAATGACTCAGCCACATGTATCAGCCTGGAAACCAGTGGTTCATGGAAGTTAAATTCATAGTTAATGGATGGAAGGCCACATTGAGTCAGCTTTGTTTCATTGTTTAGTGAGATGAATCGATTTTAAGGATGTTTATGATCAAAGTTCAAGTTTTAAAGCTCCGTGCCTCTTCTCTACACGCTTTGTAATTCATTTGCTCTAATGTGTAGAAGAACTATCAGTTCATACATATGGCATGAGAAGATGGAGAATGAGACAAAAGAGAAAATGGGAAAGGGACGAGAGCGAAAATAGAGGGTGGGATGGATCAGGGCAGAGATAACGAGTAATGATATGGACCAGAGATCGAAAAATGGGGTTGGACAAGAGAGGGATAACTGAGAATGGGATTGGTAACAATAGGTAGAATGGCTGTCTAAGGCAGGAGGGTATTGGGACAATGTCACCAGAGGGAGTAGTAGGAGGAGAGCGATGTTTCCCAAAGGTGCATACAGGCCCATTTGCTCAGTATTCTGCAACATAGCACACTATTGAATTTCATAAAAGTTGTGATACCTGCTCATTTCAGTGCTTTTTAAAATGAAAGCTGTTCATGGACATGAATACAGTGCTCAGAGGACTTTACACCTTTCCCAGTGAGCTCTAGTAACTGTTTGATAAACAACTCATACAATTAATTAACAGCCTTGTAAGATTTCTTCTTATTTATAAGAGTAGTTAAATGTTCATAATCACATTAGAACTATTTTGATCTATTACTAATGGATTATATATGATGCCAGACCAAAGAAGGAATCAAAGTTACCATGGCAATTAGATATTAACTGAAACAAAGTGTTTCATTACACAATAGTTCATAATCACCCATAGTTTATATATTGAAAAGTACTCCTTACAGAGCAGGGAAGCCTAAGTAATTATATTTTAAAATTCAGCTCTATTCTCTTCCCTGTCCTTGAGAATTCACAATTGTATGAGAAATTAAACTTCATGTCAAGTAGGAATATTGTTAATTAAATCCAAATTCTCTTTACATTGAGTAGGTAGATGATCAGCTATTCTGATGAAGCTACACTAAGCCATAGAGATGAGGAGTTTGAGTAGACCATAAGACCATAAGACATAGGAGTGGAAGTAAGGCCATTCGGCCCATCGAGTCCACTCCGCCATTCAATCATGGCTGATGCGCATTTCAGCTCCACTTACCAGCGTTCTCCCCGTAGCCCTTAATTCCTCTAGACAACAAGAATCTATCAATCTCGGCCTTGAAGACAACTTCATTGAGTTGTAGAATTGTACGTCTTTATTAAGTCTCCCCTTAATCTTCTAAACTCCAATGAATACAATCCCAGTATCCTCAGCCGTTCCTCATATGTTAGACTTGTCATTCCAGGGATCATCCGTGTGAATCTCCGCTGGACACGTTCCAGTGCCAGTATGTCCTTCCTGAGGTGTGGGGACCAAAACTGGACACAGTTACTCCAAAGGGGCCTAACCAGAGCTTTATAAAGTCTTAGTAGTACATCTCTGCTTTTATATTCCAACCCTCTTGAGATAAGAGACAACAACAACAACAGAACAGGATCTCCTCCATCTTTACCCTACTGCCAACATTAGTCCATCCTCATCCCTTCTTAATAGATTATTTTCCATCCCTCTCCGAAACTGATTTGCTTCATGAAATCTACATCTATTTCTTTAACTGAATGTCTGACTTCAACAAGGCTTCTGATGACTAAGCAATGACTCATCAATCCCAAATACCTATTTGTCAACGTTAGTTACGATTGGAATCCCAATATCCTTTAAAAGGAATATCTATTTCAGTAAATCTAAACTTAGCTGCTTTATTCTGTCAAATGTTGCTCTGAATAAGACTCGCACTTCCTTTCCAATGTCCTTGAAGATATCAACATTAACACCAATATCTCCATGGTTACCTCTTCCACCAATCACCTTTACGTCTTTCTTATATCAATTCTAAACAATCTATAGCATAAGGCTGCTGTGGTCAAATTAACCAAGACAACAAACTGTGCTGACGTTAATCATTTTTAAAGAAATGAATGGATTGCATTCAGGATAATATCTTCCACTGAATGTGGGAGAACTTCAATATTCAAGCTAGTTCATACAAAAAAGAAATTACAAAATACTTCTTCACACAAAGGGCGGTAGAAGAAAGGAGTCTCTTTCAAATGGAGCAGTGATAGGAGTTCAATTGATAATCTTAAATGGCAGAGTTTTTTTCCTAGCCAAAGCTGTTTAGGGGTATGAAGTCACGGCAAGCGAATGGAATGCAATAAAAGTGATCTCATTGAATGGTACATGATATTAGCAGGAAATGTCAGAGTGGATAAAGATAAACAATTTCCATTGGTTGGGACTTCTAGAACTAGTGGGCAGAGGCTGAGAATTAGGGCCAGATTATTCAGAAGAGACGTTAGGAAGCATTTCTGCACACAAAGGATGATAGTGTTAATTCTCTTCCACAAACAACGGTGGATGCTGGATCAGGGATTAATTTTAAATCTGACATGGATAAATGTTTGATAAGCAAAGTTATTAAGGGATATAGGTCAAAAGCAGGTATATGGAGTTAGGGCAAAGATCACATGATCTGATTGAATGTTGGAACAGGCTCAAGGGACTGAATGGTCTATTCTTGTTCCCAGCTTTCAAACTTGTCCTTCCACTTTCCTGGCTCTATATGCTATTCCTTTACACCATTGTAGGTACCAATCCACAACACCTGTATTCTTTCAAACTAAATCCAAAATGACTCAGTCATGTTCTTTCTGTCCTTTGAAGCTCTTTTTAAAATACTCTTTGTCCATTGATGTATGTTTGGGAACCCCTGCTCTCCTTTCATCATTACCACCTCTTGCTGGTCGCACCCCCCACTAAAGGTGCTCCATACTCCTGCATGAGGGACACTACACAAATGCAAGTTTTTGTTGTGGCTGCTTGCGTAAAGCTGGTCACGTAAATCACATTACTAACACGGAGACTTCCTCACACTCAGTTACTCTTCACTTTAAACCTGAAACAACAAACACACCTTTAGTGTTAAGATTCCTGTTTATCATGAATATTCCATGATACAGAATGTTTAAATCATAGACCAGCTGAGCATGGTCATTGATCTGAGGTCTCTTGTTTCAGGAGATAAGGATGTACTGGTAGCTAGCGTAGTATAATGATACCCACTGTCTCAATAGGATAATTTGCTGCAATTAGTTTAATGAGATCCTAAGGTATGACACAATTATCTTTCAATGCTTGGAAGTTAATTTAAGTGACAAGAATATCATGTAGTGAAATGAAGACTCAGATGTTAATTCTCTATCCTTTGTTCGAAGTCTTTGCTAATCTGTCACCTCTCAATTTTCCAATGCTCTCCTTGATTGCAGAGACTGCTCGTTTGGATTGATTAAGTAGCTCTTCCAACTTAAAATATAATGTGTACAAGTTATGCTAATTCCCTTAAAATTCAATTAAAATCTAACCAATATTATTTCAATTTAATTGGTTTCTAGTTATGACAGGAGAAAGTGAGGTCTGCAGATGCTGGAGATCAGAGCTGAAAATGCATTGCTGGAAAAGCGCAGCAGGTCAGGCAGCATCCAGGGAACAGGAGAATCGACGTTTTGGGCATAAGCCTGAAGAAGGGCTTATGCCCGAAACGTCGATTCTCCTGTTCCCTGGATGCTGCCTGACCTGCTGCGCTTTTCCAGCAACACATTTTCAGTTCTAGTTATGACAACCTGCTATCCCTCCTGCTACAACTATGTACAAAAGCAGATGCCACAGAAAATTTAGAAATGATTAACAAATTCAAACAGTAAACTGAACTTAAACAACAGTATGGATCAGAGGCCATTTCAGGAATATGATAGATGTCGCAGTGAAAGAATATTCATTCATAAATGTAGTCTCAATACTGTACTGCTCCTTGCAACATATATAAAAATGTGCATTCTTTAAGTATGCTGTGGTGGTTAACTATAATTTAGTCACTGAGGAACAGATCAATTGTTCCAATAGAAGCAGACTTATGTTTGAGCTACACATTAGCCTCCCCATACCCCATGAACAAATCTTTCTATTCCTTTCTCTCCCATGTGCCTACACTACATCCGCTGAATACATCTATCCTGTTTGCCTCAACTACTCTTTCTGCTACTGAGTTGTAAATTCTAACCACCCACTAAGCTAACAAAGTTTCTCTAGAACTCATTTTCAGATTTATTACTGACATTCTTATAGCTAGTTCGATCTCTTCCATAGGAGGAAGCATACTCTCTCATACTCTATCAAATTCTTTCATTGTCTTAAAGACCTCAATCATGTTTCCCTCAATTTTCTCTTTTCTGGAACAAAAAGTCTCATCCTACTCAGTCTAGTCTATTCAGTATAATTTCTCAGGTTTGCTAGCAATTTGGTAAATCATTTTTCACTTCTATTTGTTAAATGGAGATCAGAAAGGTTCACAATACTCCAAAGGTGCTGAATTTAACTGAGGGATGACTGTTGCTCCCTCTCACCCAAACCCAGATAGAAAACAGGCTTCCCTAAAGCGACATTACTCTATAAGATGCCTTAATAAGCAGAGTAGCATTTCTGCTCCTGAGTAGGAGTAAGTCCCACCTCAGATGCACGACCTATGACCCCATTTAAGAACTTGCCTTTCATTGGATTGTGTGCTCTTTTTAATCTTCATTCCAAAATGCATCATGTCTCATGTACTTGGATTTAATTTGTTTTTCAATTAAACAGCCATTCTGCAAGTGTATTAACACTTGGGCGGCATGGTGGCACAGTGGTTAGCACTGCTGCCTCACAGCGCCAAAGACCCAGGTTCAATTCCCGCCTCGGGCAACTGTCTGTGTGGAGTTAGCACATCCTCCCAGTGTCTGCGTGGGTTTCCTCTGGGTGCTCCGGTTTCCTCCCACAGACCAAAAATGTGCAGGTTAGGTGAATTGGCCATGCTAAATTGCCCATAGTGTTAGGAGAAGTGGTAGATGTAGGGGAATGGGTCTGGGTGGGTTACACTTCAGCGGGTCGGTGTGGACTTGTTCGGCTGAAGGGCCTGTTTCCACACTGTAAGTAATCTAAAAAAAAATCATCTTGCATTTTGTCACCATCCTTTATACAAAATATACCCCAAATTTGGTGCTGAACTCAAATTCTACTCCTGAATCCAAATTGTTGATGGAAACTTGAAATATATTTTTCAACACACTGAAAAGTACATTTTCAGATGTTTTTAAATTTTATCATTACAAAATTGTAATGTAAGATTTTGTTCATACATTGTCGAGAAACAGTCTCTCCAACACTGGCATTATCTTCTGAAATATTGTCACTGACATCACTGACATAGGATTCATCATCGGATCCCTGAGGATTAAAAATAGTACAATCAGATTTATTGTGGGGAAAAAACAAAATTACTGGTACATCTTGGCTCCAGAAATGTTAAATACAACTAGGTTATATACAAGAATATAGTGTAATTTTTACTGGAGCTTGTGAACAAACTGGAGGAAGTTAGAGACAGTGCTTTTCAATTTTGAGATCAACTTCCAGCAATATATTTAAAAACATAAATAAGTGAACGGTATTGCACACCTGGTTTTGAAGGTGAGGCGAGGTAGATCAAGACAGAATTTGACCGAGTATGACATCAAGGAGCCCTAGCTAAACCGAAGTCAACAGGAACCAGGATAAAATCTTTCACTGGTTGTTATCATACCTGGCACAAAGCCTGTGGTCATTGGCGATCAACCATCTCACCTCCAGGAGATCACTATGAGAGTTCTTCAGAGTCATCTCATTGGGCCTGTGTCTACAGTTGCTTCATCATTCACCTTTCCATCATTTTAAGGTCAGAGGTGGGGTTGTTTGTTAAAGATCGTGCAATGTTCAGCACCATTCACAACACCTCAGGTAATGAAGCAGTCCATGTTCATTCACAGCAAAACCCAGACAATGTTCAGTCTTGGGCTCATAAATGGCATGTAACATTCACACTACACAAGTGCTGGCCAACGATCATCTCGAAAGGAGAGGCTAATCACCATCCTTTGACAATCAATCAATAACAATTATTGCTGAAAATTCCACTATCAACATTCTGGTGGTCACTATTGACCAGGAATTCAACTAGATCAACCACATAAATACTGCGACTACAAGATTACGTTAGAGGATAGGAATTCTGAGGCAAGCGGACAGCATCTTAGAGGGACAGCAATATAAATTTTGTTTAAAAGTGTCTGTGCAATCACCTGAAAGATAAAATGCCCAAGTTACAATATTTCTCATTGCAATAAAATGTAGCTTTCATTTCTGCTCAGTTTGAATCTGACAGTTCTATACTAACATGTGCCAAACTTCATAACTGCCAAAATCACATCGGAAAATTGTAGTTTTGCCCTCCCTGGTCTTTTATCCAGCCATTCAATTGAAGGCCAACACATTCCCCATTGCCCACTTCTACCCTTAGAGTATGTCCTGGAGGAGTCAGGATCCAGGACTTCCTCAGGTAACTCAATTTACAAAAAAATAATTGGACTTGCACTCAATTTCTGCACCTGTCAATAATTCAAACTATGAATCTTTTTTTCCCGATTAGCTTGGGGTCTCTTATTTTTTTGACCTCTAGGAATGGGCAAGCTTAAGAAAACACACTTCTAACTAAAAATGCATGGTCTGAAAGGATGAGTCTGTAAGTATTTAATCCCATTTATTATGAGCACACATGCTATAACTGAAGCGAACAGCTGGAATGCTCCATAAAACCAATATCAACAACGATCAGTCAAAATTTGGCTTTTCCTCCGCCACAATCAATCTTGTCCTTCAAAGTAAAGTAATATTTTGTCTTACCTCATTCTCGGAAGAGCTTGCTGATAGAAGCACTTCTTGAGCATCAAAGAACTCTGACACTGATTCAGACATGGAGAGCCTGCTCTCATTACAGACCTGCTGTGACAATGGGATGCTGGCATGAATCTTCCCGCCTGGCTGAAAGTTTAAATAAAATAAGTGTTGAAGATCATTAGCTTTAGGTATATTAGGCTTCAAATGCACTTGAGCTTCTGCAGCTAATTTTCAATGCATTTTTAATTTAGCATAACATTTGATCAGCAGCCTACAATGTTGATATTCCAACTCCATTATGGGTACAATTTGTATCAAGCCCTTTCATCGATTCTCCTGCTCCTCGGATGCTGCCTGACCTGCTGTGCTTTTCCCCCACAACACTCTTGGCTCTGTTCTCTAGCATCTGCAGTCCTCATTTTTTCCATAATTTATATCAAAGCAATGCACTTACCAAACCTATGTCACTTATAATAACACCACAAATTATTTGATCAATGCATTCAAACTAGTCACAAAGCAATCACAAAGCTGCCTTGAGAAAAAGCCTCCTAATTAACACAGCAAATCCAAAAAAATGGGAGAACAGGATGGGCATTGCAGTATCAATGATTTGATGGAAACATATTACTTTTAGGATGTCTTTCAGGATTGTGAAATATCTTCCAGCTTCCCTTTAAGAATATGAATGTGCTGTCATATGTTCATGTGCTAGACATACTAACCTGGAAGGGAAGTATTTGAGCTCATAGGCATTATTTCAGGGAGATGGCAAATGGGACAGTGATACTTTCAAAAAGTGGCACAAATTGGGCTCTGATCAAAATCTTCCCACCTGACTCACCCGAGTGGACAAACAGGTCACCTATCTATCACGCTTAGACTAGAGATACTAACAATACCAAGTCGGCCATTCACTTCAGCGTACAATGAAGGAGAATTAGCAATGTCAGGAGGGAAACCCAGCTCCGTCTCTGCTAAAGACTATCAAGCACCAGTAAAATCAGCAACCTCAGCAAATTACAGTACTTATATCAGTGGTACAATATTATATTATAATCAGTCGTTTCAATAAAACCTCCTTCATGCCAAAATTGTTCCTTCCACAATAACAGATTCCATTTTCAAGTGATTCTCTTAAAATTTTAAAGCTGTGAAAAGTGTGACTTTTTAAGAAGAAATATGATTGTTGTGAGGCTGAAAACTGCATCATTTGTAGTTAAGAAACATCACAAGCCAAATTAATGCAGAGAGACTGATCATCTCTGCTTGATGTGAATTGCAGTAGCGAATTGATCAAATTATTTTGCGAAAATTGTATTTACATCTGTTTTATGTAGTGTAAGCTAAAGTATTGTTCTATCATTGATCTTATTTCTAAAGTTATTTACAGTTTAGCTTCTATGAGGCAAGAAAATCACTGGCAGGAGATAAATTATTCACTGCCTAACTGGATAGTCATTATGTGGAGGTGCCGTTATTGGACTGGGTGGACAAAAGTTTAAGAATCACACACCAGGTTATAGTCCAAAAGGTTTATTTCGAAGTACAAGCTTCCACCTGATGAAGAAGCAGTGCTGCAAAAGCTCGTACTTCCAAATAAACCTGTTGGACTATAACCTGATGTTGTGTGATTTTTAACTAACGGGATAGTAGAAACCAAGATGACATTAAAATTTTAAGGTCTATTTGCAGGAGGGTCAAGTGATGCTGATGTGCTCAATAAGTGGAGAGACCCAAAACATGGGAACACAAACTGCTAAAAATGTGTTTTATTATTAATCTTTAATTTTACCTGGAGAAATCTTTCCTCAGCAAGTTGTCATTTATTTCAATTTCTGCTTGGGGAAACCTTGTCAAAGTGAGTTGATCTTCAAACCACACAGCTTATATGCTTAAAATATCTGTGAACACTTTGGGACAGAGAAGGCCATGCAAGTTCTATTTTTTTCTTCCATTCAATCGTTCTAATAATTTATCATTTAATTACAGATATAGAAACGTTGCATTAGCGACAATTTTTTCAGATAGCCATAACACAATTATGTAAAGCTACAGTCCACTGATTACTATACACACTACATTAAACAAATTCTTGAGAAACTTACATAAGCTACACCACATCTTGGAGTCTGAGTTTCAAGAGGTAGAAAAATATTTTTGAAAAGAGTAACTTTATATTGACTATACAGCTAATGTCTATTGGGTAGATCTGAAACAAAGAATGTTTTAATGGAGGGATGCTGAATTCAAAATGTTCTGTTTTCTCTGTAGAGATGCTACCAGACCTGCTATATTTGTCCAGCACTCCCAGATTTCCAACATTGGTATCATAGAATCCCTACAGTGTGGAAGCAGGCCATCTGGCCCATCAAGTCCACAATGACCCTCCGGACAGCATCCCACCCTATCTCTGTAACCCTACATTGCCCATGACTAATCCATCGAACCTGCACATCCTGGATACTATGGGCAATTTAGCATGGCCAATCCACCTGACTTGCATATCTTTGGACTGTGGGAGGAAACCAGAACATCGGGAGGAAACCCATGCAGACATGGCGAGAACATACAAATTCTGCATGCAACCTGTAGCTCTGTGTTAATCTATTGGGTAGATATTCCAATATTTCAGACATAAAGCAGATGGTTTCTTTTTCAATAAGGTGGTAACTGCTCCTTTTTACTGTGGAAACATTAATGCTGAATATTGCAATAGGACAGATACAAGTTGCCATCCAATTGTCAGACAATAACAATAGTTAAATGCTAGTTCAAACTATAAGTTAGATAGCTGGCTCCTTAATACCACCACTCAACAATACTGCCACAATTAATCAGAAAATGAAGAAATCAAAGTGTCACGATTTGCTGAGCAACAAGTAGAGATGCAACACAATTTAAATGCTGACGTTTTAATTTTAAAGAGAAATTGCTGCAGATAAACAGATTTATCAACCTGTGGAAAGCAAATAGACAGGGTTTACGCTCGGATAGAGGTCCACTTTTAAATGAGGTGGCCTTGCTTTTGGAACAGTGAGCAGCCTTTAATTGTTAGGACAAGACTGAATGTCCCAATCCACATTCCAGATTGAATATTTACATGGAGGTTGTTCAGCAATTTGAGATAATCTCGCAAATAAAATAACCTGCTGCCTGGTCAAAAGAGGTAAATCTATATCAATACCATTTCAAAGTTTTTAAAATGACATGTATTTCAATCACCAGGGAATGACCTCTGGAAGAAAATCAAACTAGTCAAATGAAGAATTAACCAGTTGTTCATACTTCAGTTTCAGGTTCTGAACCTGTGTGGTACGTTCCATACAGATTTTTAGACAGCAGGGGACAATTATGTTAGGCAGTGAGTTGGGATAAGTTCTTGAGATGTCTCTCTGAAGAGGAGGTCAGGTTTTCAAAATAAACTTAAAATGGCCCCAGTTCCTGAGCGGTGAGCATGTGACAACCCTCATGGGCAATGAATAGCAGCTGCAGCATTTCTGGTTGGAAAGTCCATGTGACTCACCGTCCATCCCCCCTTTCATTGATCAGGCTCAGTCCACCATGTTGGGCATCTACCCTGACGATGGCTGCTGCATTGCTAACTGAAAGTCCCAGTCAGTGCAGGAACGCAAATGATTAACAATCAGCCTGAACTTGAAACCTGCCTCATACCAGCAGCAACCAAGCTGATCCTATGATACTCTGATGGTCAGGGTACGGTTGAAAGCTAGTGGGACAGAGGCCAATGGTGCAAAACTGCTGCCTACTCCAATCTGCACCGACGTTTAACATCCAGAGCTGTGTGTTGGAATGAGGCTTTTTCAATATGATTGGTTGAGCAGACATGCTGTTGCTTCCCCAGTTTGCACAGTTCTCAGATGCTGTAGCAGTGATTCAGTGATTTTAATCATTGCAATTAGCTGTGCAATGTCCCATAAGAATTCTGTGATCAAGCATTAGGATAAATATCAGCAAGATTAGTTTGTTTGATAACTGCAAAATATAGATAAGAATTTTCTTCATGAAAAATATGAATAATTCAATTGTTAGCTTTGTAGGTCACAATTTAATTTTTTAATCCAGTGCTAGTATTCTCTCCTTTAAAGTGACTGAAACCAGTCAGATTGTAAACAGCCTCAAGCAGCACAAAGAATAAACACTAAACTAAAATTATCGTACCTCTACTAATGGAATTCATGCTTCTGACCAATAGTAATTTAGAGGGAATTTTGCAAACAGTTCCACTTATAGTACATCAGGCATGAAATCAAATTTCTCCACAGTTTAAGTGCAGAGAACACCGATCAGACAGACAGACAGACAGCAATGAGTCAGTACAGAAAGTTTATAATCGCAATTAACGCCCTCGTGTGAAATGGCTCATTTATGGAGTTCTATAGCAATTTTCATACAGTTCCTTAAGATCCTACTAAGGCTAATTAAAGAAAGCCAACTGAATACCTTAAGTTTGTCTTTAGGTTCCCATGGACACCCTGGCACAGTCTAGCTGCCTGCAGGCAGCCTTGTGTTGATAGACCATGGAACCAGTCCTCCAGGCCTGGCTGGAAGCTGCCCATGTCTACCTGGATGCAGAAGCATCTGCTAATTGGCTCAATGACAGCATGCATCACAGCCCCTGCTGGTTACCAAGATCTATTTTTCAATGTAAGCAGAGTCGAGAGATGTGGTGAGGTACAGAGTGGATATCGTCAGCCTGTGTGGATATTTACAGTGCATTTTCAAATTACTTCACTGAGGTGTAGCATGTAGATAAGCAACTGGGAAGGTCAAAGATAATACCTTGGTGATATTAGATGTCACTTTGTAGGAATGGAAAGAAGATTCTTTGACGATGTTTAAACAGATAAAACTACCAAATTACAAACACATTCAGCTGGATGACAGTGGAGGGACACTGGAGGAAGATAATGTAACCAACTGTATCAAAGACTGCATAAAGGTTGAAAAGGGTGTAGGTGGATTTTTACTCTGTCATGGTCACAAAGGATGTTACTTACACATTTCATAAAAGAGTGAGCTGTTTTGGTACAGTGGCAAGGGCATAAACCTGTCGTTATTTTTGTTTATGAAACATGGGCATCACTGACTAGACCAACATTTATTGCCTAACCACAACTGCTCACAGGGCAGTTAAGGGTCAACTACATTACTGTGGGTTTGGAGTCATGTGTAGGGCAGACCAGGTAAAGACAGCAGTGCTATGCCTTAAAAGGGCTTTAGTAAACAAGATGGGTTTTTACAGCAATTGACAATGGTCCCACGGTCACCACTAGGCCAGCTGTGAAGGCCAGATGTTTCACCAAATTCAAATTTCATCGTCTGTCATGGTGAGACATGAACTCCTCTCCAAAATACATGTTTGAGATTCTGGATTACTAACCCCAAGACATTACCACTACAAGTCTCCTTCTCCAAGGAGATGGAGGGGGAAATAATGCACTCCACTCCCTGCGGCGCCCACCTCTCCCTGAACAACTCCAGGGTGTCGGTGGAGACCGCGTGCTCCTTCTCCAAGGACACCTGGGCTCTAACGTAACCGCAGAAGAGGGGCAGGCAGTCGGCTCTAACGACCCCCTCTACAGCCCGCTGCCTGGACCCGTTCATGGCCAGTTTGGCCAGGCCCAGGAGCAGACCCACGAGGAGGTCTTCAGACAAGAAAAGGGAACTTAACAACGTCTGTTTTTTCAACCATTACTGCACATACCATTTATGTGAAATAACTCCACAGAGGCAGATATCCTGTTCCCAAGTCACCCTTTATTTACACAGAGTCTTTGACACTGATCCAGCTCCCTCAGAGTGCACAGGATGACTGACACTCCTGTTTATTATTTTTTTTAAAAACCCCCAAACTACCGCCTAACTGTGGTAGTACTTATTTATTCCCCAGCACCCATGGTGTGTGTGTGCAGGTGTGAGACACAGTGAGAGACACAAGGTGTACGAATCTTTAGTCAATTTCCACCACCAGGAAGAAAGGAAACACCTGAGTGGCCAGTGACAAGCAGTGTCCTTCACAAAAGGCAATGCTGTGTGATCAAACAGTGAAGGGGAGGGTAGGGACTAAATCAGAATAGAGTGGGAGGGGGAAATAATGCGCTCCACTCCCTGCGGCACCCACCTCTCCCTGAACAACTCCAGGGTGTCAGTGGAGACCGCGTGCTCCTTCTCCAAGGACACCTGGGCCCTAACGTAACCGCAGAAGAGGGGCAGGCAGTCGGCTCTAACGACCCCCTCTACAGCCCGCTGCCTGGACCGGTTTATGGCCAGTTTGGCCAGGCCCAGGAGCAGATGCATGAGGAGGTCTTCAGACCTACCCTCCCTCCTCTGTACCGAGTGCCCGAAGATCAGGAGTGTGGGACCGAAGTGCAACCAAAAGCAGAGGAGGAGGTTTTTACGAAAATCAAAAAGGGAGTGCAAACGCCCACACCCAATTGGAACATGGTCCACAGACTCCACAGCGCCACAGAACAAGCAGTTGGGCTGGGAGTCCGTGAACCACTGCAATCTGCGGTTGCAGGGGACACTCCTGTATAGATCTGTCAGCCAGGGTTCCCTGACTGGACAAGATTAACAACCTCAATCATGGAACTCATGTTCTAAGGAGGACCACCTGGCTGACCTCGTTACAGTCACTACAACCCTCTCTCCAAGTCCAAGGATATAGGCTGATTCTTTTTTTATGTAGCTCTTCCTGGAGTATTTTGGCCCCGGGTCAGGTCCCTGCGACTCTGCCTCGGATGCGGGTGGCATGTAACGCACAGTAGCTTGCCTCTTGCACCTGGAGCATCTCGGAAGAAATTCATTCTCTTCTTCACGTATCGAGGTGGTGACATCCACCGTGTCTACCTCAGATTCCAAGGCACCTTCATCGCTTGATGGAGAGCGAGAACCCACACATTCTGGAACAGTCAGAAAGGCTGTCGTGGAACTGGGCACATTATGTTCCCACACTG
The DNA here is from genome assembly GCF_004010195.1 of Chiloscyllium plagiosum. Lineage (NCBI taxonomy): Eukaryota > Metazoa > Chordata > Chondrichthyes > Orectolobiformes > Hemiscylliidae > Chiloscyllium > Chiloscyllium plagiosum. Next base: position 43,231,413 of record NC_057716.1, read on the forward strand.
TTTGAGAGTTTGTAGCTTTCACGTGATCCACGTGTTTGTTCAGGATTGTCGCACGTATCCAAACTTCATACGTCACTGACCTCACGTTGACCATACCTCTTACCCATGCAGGACACTTCCCATGATTCCTACATCAAACTTCATTCCCTGAAGTCAACTCTCTCTCCCTCTTAGCGGAGTCTTGTGTCCAGCCTTGGTGCTCTTGTTGCCGTTTCACCCTCTTCCTCCAGATCCAGGAAGTTCAGATTTAATTTGGTGCCTTCTCCCCATTAGAAACTCTGCTGGAGTTATCCCTTTAGTTGCACAAGGGGTGTGATCCTATAATCAATCAAATAGAAACCAGGACAGTCTGGTATCGCGTGCAGCTGTAGGCTGTTTCTTTAAGCCTGCATTCAAAGTTTGGCTTGCTGTTTCTGACAGACTGGATATGTATATTATGGAGCTCTCCATATATGCTGAATATTATTTGACTTTCATAAATACTCAAACTCCCTGCTGGTAAATAATGGCCTGTTATCTGTGACCAACGTGTTGCAATGTCTGCGTGTTGCAAAAGACACATACAGTTTTTGTATCGACATCCCAGTGTCTGATGAATAAACTCTATGCACATCCAGCCACTTTGAGTAGGTGCCCACAATGACTAAGAACATTGAGCCCATGAAAGGATGTGTAATAGAGTTCAGGGTTTACCTGGCCATTCCCTTGAATTTTTCCCTTCTAAGGCCTGCCTGGAAGAATCATCCAAGTTCTCTAGTGTTCCTTATTACTCTGCCTTGTTATTAGCATGTCATTTAGATAAATGGCAGCTTGGGGTATACCTTGCAAGATGTTCTCAAGGTATGCTGAAAAATTGCCATTTGAAGTAATGTCAGCCTGGGCAGTCTCAGATTGGTACAAACCCTTTGGTATTAATTGTAGCATACTTTGCAAATCATCATCTAATTGCAATGAAAAGTACACATGGCTCATGTCCAGTTTTGCGAAGAATGGTCCCCCTGTCAGCTTTGTGCATAAATCCTCTATGCAAGGGATTGGGTATTTATCCAGGTGTGAAAAGCAGTTTACTGTTTGTTTACAAATCCTACAAAGGCAAACTCACCCGTCAGTCTTCACATCAGTACGACCAGTGCTGCCACTCCGCAAACAGTGCTGGTTTGAGGATTCCTTCACTTTTTAGCCTCCTGATTTCTGCTTCTACTTTTCCCTGTACGGCCAATGGCACTGGACAGGCTTTGCAGAATCATGGAATTACTTCATGGTCAACATCCGAGATGGCCTTGACTCCTTCGATAGTCCCTGGACTTTTTTGTAAAACTTCGAGGTATTTAATTAGGACTTCATCCGGCAGCCATTTTCTGATTGAAAAATGTTGAGCCAATCTAGGTGAATCTTTCTCAAACAAATTTTGGCCCATTAAGCTTGGGCCTGAGCCCTTTACTACAGTCAGTGGTAAATGAACCAACTGCTACTCCTAAGAGACGGGAATTAAAGTTGTACCCTTAATCTGCAAGGTTCCCCACTATAGATTCTCTGTCTAGCCGAGGACTTGTGCAAACTTATGAGTTGGAGTCCAGAGCAAGTTTTGTTAAAGATTGTGGGCGGCACGGTGGCACAGTGGTTAGCACTGCTGCCTCACAGCGCCAGAGACCCGGGTTCAATTCCCGACTCAGGCGACTGTCTGTGTGGAGTTTGCACATTCTCTCCATGTCTGCGTGGGTTTCCTCCGGGTGCTCCGGTTTCCTCCCACAGTCCAAAGATGTGCGGGTCAGGTGAATTGGCCATGCTAAATTGCCCGTAGTGTTAGGTAAAAAGGGGTACATTTGGGGTATGGGTGGGTTGCGCTTCGGCAGGTCGGTGTGGACTTGTTGGGCCGAAGGGCCTGTTTCTACACTGTAAGTAATCTAATCTAATCGGTTTTGTGATCACTGAAACGGACACACTGGTAATGACCTCCATTAGGACCAGGTAACTATTTAACCAGCGGTTTATTTTAATTGGTTCCGATTTGGTTGTTGCTAGGTAATTTAATTGTTTCAATCCAGATGGAGTTGGGTTTTCCAGGGTATGCACTCTCCTGGATACCAGCCTATGAGTTTGCTCACTCATGTGATGATGCTGTGGCTTTCAAGAGGTTATTTTGTCCTGGTTTCTTTTAAGAGAGAGATTGAACGAGAGGTGACCACCTGGCCACTGAAAACCACTTGATTAAACAGCTTGGGGAAGGTTGGTTCTTTTTAAAAAAAACAGAACAGCCTGAATGGGTGTGGCCAACTCTCATAGATCAGGATTTCTGAGTAACCTCAGAAGAGTTGGAAGCTTCAGTGATTGTCTCCTGGCTGCTACACTCAGAATTTTTCCTTGTTTTTTTTTCCTGCTGGATTGGAGAACTAGGAGAATTGGTGTCTAAATTTTCCTTTTTTTTGCCAATGAGTGTGTTTATGGGATGTTACTATATTGTACTAGTTAATTAGTAATAGTTACTTTATCTATTAATCTGTTACATTTCCAATAGAGTTGTTATTCTAACTTCCTCTTTCTTTGGTTGTATTTTAACTACAGTGATTAATGAAATTGTGCTTAGCCTAACTGTTATCTGGCTAATCGCTTTGCATCAGGAACTGAAACATTTGCTTTTAAATCATGAAAATGTTAAGATCTAGGTAACCTTCTTAAAATATTTTGATGGGATCTAGTCTGGTCCATAACACTAAATTTAGGTCAAGTGGGACTCTTTTGCTATCTCAAGACCATATACCAGCAGCAGCTACACTGGCTTGCTGGCTCATATCCTTGAGAAAATGTTAACCGTTTGGCTGAAGCTTGGTTTTGTTTTGGGGTTTTGCTGTGGGCTGAGGTGGAGTCCCTCTGTTCAGAATATGTCCTGAGTGAGGCTATGGCAATTGCCTTCACTCAAGTGCTATTCCCCAAGCTCTGTCAGACTGGCGAAGGTGTCCACTTCCATTGGAATACCCTGCAGCTCATATGCTCCAGGTACTGCATTTTTCAATGATAAAGCCAGTTGTAGTGTCTGTTTAAAGACCAGTTGGGCTTCAGTTATTAGGCATGGTTACATCATTAATCTAACATAACACCGAGTCTCTCACCACCTCATTAAGGGTTAAACCAAAGTCACATGCTTCTGCCAGTCACCTTAACCTAGTCAAAGATTCTGATACAATTTCCCTGGTTCTCGAATTGCTGAGTAAAACTGATAGGGTCTCAGAATTAGAGGCAGCTTATGGTTGTAATATTCCTTAACTGAAGTTTTAATATCTGGTGCCTCAGGGAAAGTTACGCTCCTAATAACTTAAAAAGCTGCGGGTCCAGAAGCTGTCACGGGCTATCATCTGCCTCAATGTCATTTATCTAGGAAAAAAAAATGCAGTCTTCGCACATGCTGGGCCCAGTCTTCGATGGCAGGATTGAACAGATCAAGCTTTCCAAATAATGGCACAATGCCAGAAAGGCTTCTCCCAACTCAAAAATGACACTCTTCAGAATTTCTTCTGGAGCATGCTTTTCTCTAGTCACCACTGAAATAACTCCCCAGAGGCCGATATCTCGTCACCAAGTAACCCTTTATTTACATATAGATAGTACTTGACACTGATTCCAGCTCCCTCAGAGCCAGCTCTGAGTGAACCGGAAATCTGACACTCCCATTTGTGTCAGCCAGGGCTCCCTGACTGGACCAGATCAACACTCGCAATTAGGGAATTCATTCTATGATATGCATCTGGCTGACCTCATTACAATCACTACAGATGAAACATCGTAACTTCAACTTACATTTCTTATCACCCTGACATGGTGTATCCTTTGTGACTTCAGCAAAGGAATAGTCAGGCCGACTGTACACTGACATGCTGGGATAGGATTACAGAGACTCAAATACAGCAGCAAGTTTGATAAAAAGAATTGCATTACAAATAGAATAAGAGTTAGTAAAGCTGTTTGCAAATAATCTTAACCTATGGCCCTATCAAAGACTGCTGGTCACTTTCTGGAAAATGTCAGAAGTCACACAACAGCAGGTTATAGTCCAACAGGTTCATTTGAAATGACAAGCTTTTGAAGTCGCTTTTACAACAACGCTCCTGAAGCTTGTCATTTCAAATCAATCTGTTGGACCATAACCTGCTGTTGGGAGGCTTCTGGCATAGTCCAACACTGGCACCTCCACATCATGACTTTCCGGAAAGTCAAACAGCTGTCAAACTACAATCTCCTGTATATAAAGTACCTGGGAGAGTGTTCTCCTAAGGTTGAAGATTTGGGCATTGTGGCCAGAATGTTCTTGCTCCAACAGCATTTGCTTCAGCTGTTCCCTTTCTATTGCGACTGTGTTGAAGGCAGACTTTAAAAGACAATGAACTGTCAAAGGAAAACAGTAAAACAATATCGTAAAATGGTTTAATTATTCGGATTCCTTATCAATCTGATATTACCCTACAATTTCATTTTTCAAAAAACTTTTGATGAAAAATGTGACATTGCCACTGAATCTTGTCTATTTTATCACATTACTTTTCAAGAGCAACAATTAACTAAATAATACCACAATGTAAATTAAGCATCATTGCATCAGATGTAATTCTCTTTTGGAGGTAAAAACACATGATGGTTAACAGCAGCTGCCATCTGTAAAATACACTCCAATATCTTGGTAGTAGACATTGTGAAATAGTTCTGCTCCTCGGATTCTGCCTGACCTGCTGTGCTTTTCTAGCACCACTCTAATCTTGACTCTAACCTCCAGCATCTGCAGTACCCACCTTCGCCATTGTGAAATAGTCGTGTGGTTTCAGAGTAAAAGCTGGCCAAAATTAAATGGTTTACCCCATCACAAATAATTTTCTAAGACAAAGTTCAAACTAAGTAGCATTCTTGCTTTTATCATTTTGTGAGACTAAGGGCCTGAGGATTTAACAATTTCAAGTTAAATTTCTATTTCAAGAAGGCCTTCTACAGATTTCCAGCTTCACAAAGCACTCCAAGTAAACATATATAGTTTAACCTTGTAACCTGTTGCTATATTATAGTATTGGCTGAAATGTTCTGCTCCATGGAGCAACATGAGCAATGATGAGAACATTTATGACCTTTCCCCTAAGGATTTAAATAGGAATTTTAAGATTTTGTTAATAAACAGCAACTACCTAGTATACATTTTATTATTGGCCTGACTAATTTATTTGCAATGTCCAATTCTCTTTCTCATCCCCGAGAGACCAGATGGTGAAAATTCCTGACATGAAACCCAGTACGGGTTTGGTGGCAGCAGCTCGCTGCTTGCTCCTCCAAGCTGTCATCCAACTCTGTCCTCACCATCATGCCCCACATGCTCCATGGATAATCTTCAGCTCCGCCCTTCTTTCACACACATTGGCATCGGGAAACCACCACCAACCTCGCCACATCACCAGGTCTGCTCTTGGATCTAATTACATACCACTTCAATCTATCAAGTCTTCACTTTGGAGCTCAGGACACCTCTGATCTGCTTGCTTCTGCAAGCCACATGACGCACAGGGACATATGAATCACATGCTTGACACATCGCCTGGCTCTTTGCTTCATTTCTTAGTGCTCAATCACTTTACACTGACTTTAAGACTGCCGACTTCTGACTTGTGTTGCTTCTCAGCACACAGAGGCAGATATACACATGACAGATGTTGATAGCCTCTTGGATCCCACTTAGGGAACACCTCTAACAAAACTGCCTGCTGTCTCTGTGCTTGCATATTGTAACAGAGTCATTAATATTTGAGATCATAGGGTCTTCTCCTGCCTGGGGCTGAGCAAGTTCCTGGTCTCAGAAAGTTCTCGAAGTGTCAGACACCTTTAGCACTTCTTGCGCGACCTGCTGCAGAAATATGTCAGTGATGCACACAGACTGCGTTCCTGAGTCTTATCTAGAAAGAGAACCCACTGAGGTGACAGTCTCTGAGCTAATGGAAGGTGCAGGTGAAAGCCTTAGAACATAGAACATTACAGTGCAGTACAGACCCTTTGGCCCTCGATGTTGTGCTGACCTGTGGAACTAATCTGAAGCCCATCTAATCTACACTATTCCATTCTCGTCCATATGCCCAGCCAATGACCATTTAAATGCCCTTAAATTAGCGAGTCTACTACTGTTGCAGGCAGTGCATTCCACGCCCCTACTACTGAGTAAAGAAACTACCTCTGACATCTGTCTTATATCTATCACTCTTCAATTTAAAGCAAAGTCCCCTTGTGCTAGCCATTACCATTCACGAAAAAAGGTTCTCACTGTCCAACCTATCTAACCCTCTGATTATCTTATATGTCTCAATTAAGTCGCCTCTCACCTTCTTCTAACGAAAAAGCTTCAAGTCCCTCAGCCTTTCCTCGTAAGACCTTCCCTCCACACCAGGCACATCCTAGTAAATCTCCTCTGAACCCTTTCCATAGCTTCCATATCCTTCCTATAATATGGTGACCAGAACTATAGGCAATACTCCAAATGTGGCCTACCAGTGTTTTGTACAGCTGCAGCATGATCTCATGGTTCTGAAACTCAATCCCTCTACCAATAAAAGCTAACACAGTCTTACCCCTGTGAGGGGTGAATATCTTCCTCCTTAGAGATAGAGGTGGAGCACAGGATCTCAAATGCTGGCCTCTTCTTAGCAGAGGGTTACTTTGAGCGTCTACAGAAGAGGGAATTAGTTGTCTAAGAGGAATAAGAATTTGAGCAGGTCAGGAATGAGCTTGCACTGGTGGTAATGGGAGAGCAGCTTCCTACAGCACAATTAAACTGACTGAGGAGGTTTACCCTTCCCAACATGTACAGGCATGCTCTTCTCTGGACAAACACAAGATTGTTTGTTCAAATGGCAGGAGGATGCTTCAGTCCAGCATCCCTCTACTGGTTTTGTCCCCCTCAGTACAGTTGTAAGCTATTTTCTCCTGCAATGTGTCAAAATGAGGGATTGAGTATGTTAGAAATGAATGGAGAACAGTTAGTGATGATGCAGAAGAGATGCTGAGGTATCCCCAATGATTGAATAATAAGCAGGATAAAATAGGGGAGATCCATTGCATGCATGCAGTAACAAGTTGTAGTCCATGAGCCTTTGAGAGATAAATGTGCAATGACAGAGTTAGTGGGAGTGGTGACCCTGGGAGTGAGAAGCAGCATGGAGAAGACAGTGGCACTTAACATAATAAGGCACTGGATATCACTGACCCATGTCGGTGATCCAGGTTTGCTGGTCCTGTTGGTGTGGCCTCATTTTCTGATTAGCAGGATACAGTACTGCTCTCCTCTCCACCGTCCCTCCACCAGTATCTCTAGTTTCTCTTTGACTAACTGAACAGCTAAGTTGCTTTTCTCAGACATTGTCTTTGGACTAAAGATGGAGAACCTGCCTTATACGGTCTGACGTGCTGTGGAGCTGGAGTTTAATCATGGTGCCAGTAGGGGTGTGAGAAAGCTGGGAGGTAGGGGCAGTGGTAATCGCTGTCACCCTTCCTACTATGCAGCTGTATGAGACAGAGGATGGAGAGCCTGCCTGCATTATTAATATTACGGAAGTATAACAGATTGTCATCATGGGACACAGCAGATCGAGTGCCATGAATCTCACTCGACAGGGCACTGCCAAAAGAGTCAGCCTAAGATTCATCCAGTTTTCAATTTTTGAATATTCCAGGTCTCAATCTTCTATAATCTGTTAAGCAATCATTGAGATTTAGAGATCATATTTAGTTAGTTCATAGAGAAATGCCATGGTTAGTTCAAAGCATTAATAACTTTATAAAAATAAACAAGATACCACATCTTACCATCACAAACAACTGATTTTATTTGCAAGTCTGAACAGATAAACCAAACACAAATGCTTTTTCTAAATACAAACACACACACACACGTTTGTAGGGTGAATTTGTACTTGTAGGATTATATTTTATTTTGCTCAAAAACTGCATGAATCCATGTCAGATTCTGTAAATCCCTTTTTTAGATTAGAATCAGTCTGAACATTGGGGCACAGACAGCCTCACACAGGGCACCTCACACCTTCAAGGTATTATCTGAGATGACATGGCACCTATTGTTAAGGTTCACTCGAGAACATAACTTTTAAAAATAGTTAAAATATGACAGAACTGAAACCAACATGGCCATTCTGAAAGATGAGAGACTTAAACATTCCAGGTCTTTTTCAATATATAATTTCAGTTGCATCACACTGTAAACTTTTGCTATAAATTCTGTCTTAAATGATCTTATACTCCACAACCACCTGATGAAGGAGCAGCGCTCTGAAAACTAGTGCTTCCAAAGAAACCTGTTGGACTATAACCTGGTGTTGTGTGATTTTTTAACTTTTCTAAATGCAGGTGTGTGTTAAGGTGACATTACCAATGAAGTGACAGTGCTTAATAAATGAAGAAGATAGGCAGCCACTTGCTGTTGAAAAGACATAAGTGCACTTGCTATCATTGTCAGAGCTTCCTCCATTCATTTTCTTCTGGATCTGCTGTACTTCACAATGAATCAGTAAAAAAAACAACAGCTGAATTATTGAAACATATAATTTCATGGCAATGACTGCAATTGCTTTAGCAAAGGATTATCATTAGTGCAAATGAGACAAATTCCAAAAATTGTATTCTATCACCTTTAATACCTGCTGAAGGGTAAAGAACTTTAATTAGAAAGTCTTAAGCTTAAACCATTAATGACAAACTGCAGGCTTCTTCACTGTTGGCACAATTAGTGGCACATTTGCATTAATCCTTTTAACCAATAGCCTGTGCAACACTGATAAAAATTTAAGCTTGGTTTGTAATATGTTATTAAATCACAACTGTTGAGTCATACCTGCTTTTAATTTTTCAGCTTCAATTCTCACAGAATGGGTTTAAAAAAGGTTTGCAATAATTTCTACATAAGTGGAAGAAGTAGCTGAAATTAAGGTGTAAGGGATGTTAAATATGATGAAAACATTTGTCAAATCCACATGATTAAATTGGAAGATCAAGGTTTTAAAGATTTCCAGTCAATGAATATATTTTATACCATTGAAAAAGTTTGCATTTTTCTGGAAAATCAGAATGTTAGCAATTAACCTCACTATTATTTAAAGATTTTGATTCACTGGGGAAGTTACCAATTATTGTCAATAAATTTGGGGTGGCACAGTGGCTAAGTGGTCAGCACTGTTGCCTCACAGCACCAAGGTCCCAGGTTCGATTCCAGCCCTGGGCGATTGTCCATGTGGAGTTTGCATATTCTCCCAGTGTCTGCATGGGTTTCCTCCCACAGTCCAAAGATGTGCAGGTGGGGAAAATTGGCCATGCAAGATTGTCCATAGTGTTAGGTGCATTAGTCAGAGGGAAATGGGTCTGGGTGGGTTGCTCTTCGGAGGGTCGGTTTGGGCTGAAGGGCCTGTTTCCACACTGTAGGGAATCTAATCTAATAAATTTATTTTGATTGTTATGAATGTGTGGCAACAAAGAATTTTTAATTTTCTTTTATAAATAGGGAACTACATCCCTTTGAATTGCAAATAACATTATGATGTATATACACATCCGCAGGGTCCTGAGATACGCAGGACAGAATTCTCACTGTTGAAAATAATTTCACAAACTCAACTCGGGAGAAACTTCACTGAATTTGTACAATTTCATTCTTTTGGGTGGGGTGTAGAGTTGGGGTGGGGTGGATTGGGACAGGAGTGGATACCTCCACGGTTTGGCCTGCCGAACTGAGACAGCAACAAGAGCTGCCAAGTGTTGAAGCAGCCTGGTTAAAATATTCACCTTGGGCTCGGAAATTTCATTCCAGTCGTTAAAAAAAAAGCCTCTCGTTTCCTCAGCCTCGGACACTCCCCATGCCCCGCCCATGCTACCTCATGCACCTCACCAATTCCATAGCACTGATACACTACCCCCGCCCAACGTCCTATTTTGCCCTCTATCCATCGCCCTCATTCCATACACCATCCATGCCAACCTATGCTCCCAATCCTCATGGCTGACTATACCCTCCATGCTAATAATTGACAATCCGTCCATCTCAAGCCCCTCATTCTATCCTGTCCAACATGATGCCAACTCATACAAACCAGTGACCACCCCACCCCCCCCACCCCCAAACTTTGTCCTTACACTTTCCATGCCAACTCATCTAGTACCTGCTGAGTGTTCATCAGGAATTATGGTGAAATGAGATAAAATAAATCTGTACTAAATACTTGGAATTTTAACTATGTTAATAAAATTAACACAAACAAAAGCCAATTTAACACATTCATATTCCTTCAAGTACTTAACTCATTGAGAAGCCAAACGTTTCTACTCATAGCTCCATATTAAAGAGAGTTAATTCCTCAATAGCCTCACTAAGCTTTCAATGAAACTACTCATCTACAAGGCACCTGCTGAGATGATTGGTTATGCAAGCAATTAAAAAGCATTAAATTTAAGAGTAATTTTCTTTCCTTGACTAAACTGGATTCAGTCTTTACTACTTAAATCATACAATTGCTTTATCAATGTGTAATAAACTGATTGAGTAACATTAGTAAAGGCAATATATCAATAATGTTCATTTGGGTAACTTAAGAAGGATTCATTACTTATGTTTCATATGATTCAATGCAAATGTGATGGAATAATCCATCATGGTTCGATCATTTTTAATTTATTTCATTTGTCATACACATGATGAATTGTCAGATCTCTGTCATATGTGTTAATAGCTAAACGACTCCATGAAGAATTACAAATTTACTTATAAACCATTTCTAAGAATACAAGTACCTTTTTGTGCAATTTGACAAAACTCTTCTTGAAGTTTAGTATAATCTGCAGTAGAATCAGGGGAGTCCACAAGTGGACTTGGCTGAATTGGATAGTCTCCGATGTCAGCAGAGAGATTGGGATTTGAAGAGTGCAAACGAAGTGGAGACATAGGGGCGCTCGAAGGAACCTGCAAGTGTGAACAAATTAGCTTAGTAATGCCTTCGTAACATCGTTTTTCCTGGAAGGTCAAAGCAATTATAAACAGAAAACCATATCCACAATCTCATAATGTACAATCATGGTGATTTAGAAAAGTATATAGATGTTGATTTATAGCCCAGAACAGAAGTGGTTTAATCGTTCACAACATGAGCCAAATTCATCACAATTAGCAAGTGAGCCCTTTACAATAAAAGTGTTTGAGTCTTACAGAATTATGATTACATGGCACTTCCAATGTTTTTTGTTCATAGTGGAATTTTGAACATCTTTATTTATCTTACACTCAGTTTCTCTGTCTCCACATATGTATTTCACTAACCATACATGCTACCACACACGCTATGTTTTGCCAACATGTTTTACTTTTGACCTTATCTGCACTAAATGGAATATGGGAAGTCTGCAGGATAACAACTGACCCAGTTCATTTAACCAAATAGTCCTCATGAGCAACACTACTTTCAGAATGGAAGATAACCACTGCTATCAGACCAGGTAACCACAATTAGATCGGCATTATATTTGCAGTTATGACACTATGTACAAAATTCAGTAGTGCAGATGTCAGACAGACAAATCCTACCCAATGTAATTGGTAACATGAATACTGCCAAATTGTTTAGCTCATTTCACAGATACAACCTAATTTGCAGTTTATAAAAGTTCAGATTTCCAAGCGTGCACCTATACTTGGGCAGGACTGGAGGACAATTGTCAGATCTCTTGGTCAATTCTATAGACCACCTTTTCTTAAAGGCAGCCCTTGAAAATTTTCTTAAGCAGACTAAATCTTTTATAACCAGTGTGTTGGGAGCCAGAGAAGCCTCAAAGGCAGAAAGTAAGTTTTTGAAACCTTTGCTACGGGACGACAGTGCATGATATGGCAGAAAATGAATCAATTCAATGAGCAACCGTTAAAAGAAATAAACTATTTCTGGTGGAATCTTACATTCTGACAGGATCCTCTCTTAACCTTTCCCTACACCCAATACTAAAAGGATGGCTCATACATGTTTGGGTTCTCCTCAGTGGCTGCTAAAAGACAATCAGAATCCATGTTTATTGAACTGAATTTTTGATGGACTGGAACTCTGATGCCAGCTTTTTTTAAAAAAGGAAAATCTGGGGCAGGACTTAGAGGACAACTGTTGGGCCCACTTAGTCTCTTGGTGAATTTAAAGGACAGGTACTGTTGCTGCTGAGGTGCTGCTCAGTTGGCCGTAGAATAAATGGTTAGCAAGAGTCCTCCTTCCAGAGTCTGCGGGGGAGGGGGTGGGCCTTCCCTTAAAACAGAAGGCCAACCCTCCACCTGGTAAAACACCAGCAGTGCAAGGAAAAAGCCTTTAATTGATCAATTAAGGGATACAATTGACATCTGGACAAGAGAGCTGTCCATGTCCACTGGCAGAATGTCATGGCAGCAGAATATTTCAACGCCCCTTTGGTTTCTCTCACAATGTTTATTGCTCTCCCCACTCCCACCCTTCACATCCGGTAAAATGTAGTCGATATATAGCACATCTCAAGCTTGCAGAATACCCTTAAGCACTTATTGGCTAATTTACCAAGAAGAAACCCACTGTTATCACAAGGACATAAGAGATAAATAATAATGTAATATGTTCAAATTAAAATACTTATTCAAAGATTTTACTCTGGGTGACGGATAGAGTCATATTCATACAGCATGGAAACAGACCCTTTGGTCCAACCAGTCCATGCAGAACTTAATCCCAAACTAAACTAGCCCCACCTGCCCGATCCTGGTCCATATCCCTCCAAACCTTTCCTATTCATGTATCTAAATGTCTATCTACATCCCTATCCAAATGTCTTTTAAACATTGTAATTGTATCTGCATCCACTACTTCCTGAGGAAGTTCATTCTACACTCAAACCACCTGGTGTAAAAAAAAGTCACCTCGACTTTTTTAAAATCTCTCTCCTCTCACTTTAAAAGTATGCCCCCTGATCTTGAAATCCTCTATTCTAGGGAAAAGACAGCTACCATTAACTCCATCTACACCTCTGAATATTTTACAAATCTCTTTAAGGTCACCTCTCAACCTCCTATGCTCCAGTGAAGCAAGTCCCAACCTATCCAGCCTTTCTTTATAACTCAAACCTTCCAAACCCAGCAACATCCTGGTAAATCTCTTCTGAACCCTCTCCAGCTTGATAATATCCTTCCTAAAACGGGGCAACCAGAACTGGAATACTGTACAACCTCAACATGAATTCCCAAGTCCTATACTCAAAGGACTGACCAATCAAGGCAAGCGTGCCAAACACCTTTTTAATCACCTTGTCTACAAGTGACACAAACTTCAATGTTGGGTTATAGACAATTTCAAAAACTGTGGAATTGCTATTTCGATTACAATATACAAAGTTATTTTACCACTACTGAAACATTATGGCAGCTTATGCAGCAGAACAAAAGGCATGATTGTAACCCGTCTCAGATAATATGCAACAAAATCATAAAGGTGAAGAGAGTACCTGAAGCTGCATTTTTCCATCTTTGCTGACACTTTTTGTTCTCCATCTCCTGGTGACACGCTTGTCTTTCTTTGTAATATCTATGCAGTTAGCCTACATTACAAAAACAGTTAAAGTCAAAGACAAACATGCTGTTAAATTTATAAGCTAGTGCACAATAGAGACCAGGGCAATTTAAAAAACTACAATTTAGAAAAAAATAATCTAGACTTAGTTTGGCACGATTTACCAGAACCACATGAAAACAAATTAATTCTCAAGTATCTATCAGTTTATTTTAGTAACCACCTTAATTATTTCATAATAAGCTCATAACACTGACGTCACAAGCTGTTTATGCCCTTCACCACAAATGTAAGATGACGTCAATTTCTGAAATGACAACTGCAATTTACCAAAAAAAATTGAATTTCCCCTTCCCTAAGCAAGAAAGCTCGAATGAAATGTATCAGGAAATGACTCAAATGCTATAATCTAACTTCAACATTCTGCCAAGTGTTGGTCTGTTCAGGTTTTGCCTTTCTGCTTTATGACGCTATCTCAGTTTTCCATTTAATTGGTATCATTTACTCTAAAATTACTATTCTAAGTTTAGGTCCTTCGTTGCAAAGCTGACCAATTTGTCCGCACTAACTAGTTTACTGAAAACAACCATGCACTCTACATTTTATGTAATCAGGTAGAAGCAACAAAATGTTTGCTATCTTTTTAACCTCTTAGAATTGGGCAAATTGCTGAATTGCATCTGGCGTGAGAAAGATCGATTTGGATTTATTTGTTTATAGTTCACCAAATTGATGTCTATTAAATCTATGTTGAGCCCAGAAAATGTAAAGGTTATTTTACCAATACATAAAATAGTCATGATTCAATCAGCGCTTCTAAAAAGCAATTAAAAACTCAATGTTGAACTATTCTTGAGTTCCTGAACAGGTTGCATACTATGGTAGTTGGCTGTGGTGTCATAAGTGATCTCTTTCGCAGATGGTCTCTCGCTCTCTCTTTGTAGATTTACAATGTGAAGGGGTTGAAAATGGTACTTAATGACAATGGGAACAAGTGGGTCCAGCAACATCATAAGGCAAGGGCAGCATCTATACCTGCATATCAGTGAAATTAGGCGCAGACTGTGTCCTCTGTAGGATTTCCAGATTTTGTAGTAGTTTACTGAGCTCAACTAAGCTTGATTGGCAATTTGCGAGATCTGCAGAAATCATAAAAAGTGTGAATAACCTTGATAATTTCATCTTTAGATCCAAGAACATGGATAGAAAAGGGGGTGGCATTGTGATAACAATACAATACTGAATGAATAATTCAGGAGCCCAGATTGATGCTCTGGGGAGATAGGTTCAAATTCCATCACAGTAGCTGGTGAAATTTAAAATTTAATTAATAAAATGATCTGGAAATGATTGTCGATCATTGCAAAAAGCCAACTAGTTCACCAACATTCTTTAGGGAAGGAAATCTGCCATGGTTACCTGGTCTGGCTTACATGTGACTCCACAAATACAATATGATTGACTATTAATGGACCAGGCAGTGACAGTCAATGCTGGGCAACAAATACCAGCCATATAAGTGACAGCCAAGCCCCAAAAAAGAAAAATAAAATTACTGTACAAATTTTTACAAAATACCTTTAGCACACTTGTTCATTTCCTCAGATTCCAACAACCATGCTGCAACTTTGGTTTGGCTGCTGCTGTAGGAAGCAGGTAGACTTGTACTGCATGGAATGGAGGGCAGCCATGTGAAATTGTTCTGCTGAGGCTAAGTATATAAAGAGAGAGAGAGAGAGAGAGAATGCATGAAATACAAAATTAATGTAACTTTTAGTCGATAAAGTAGTAAAGAGAGAAGAACCTCAAAATCCTGGAACCAAAAGCATCTTTGGCTGATCTGATATTTGCTGAAATTCCTTCATATTCATTTCATGATCATTGGTGCTCCCAAATTTGAGAGAACTATTTTTTTAAACTAGTACTGTTCAAATCGCTTTTCTTAAATTTAGCTTTTTTTGTCTTCTGTACTTCCATTCCCAACTTTCATAAAAAAGGGAAAACTTATAAATCGGATGTCTTGTTTAATGATCCATGCAATGGCCCTCCTCAGATGTCAGCTGGAGAAATGATGTACTTCACGCAACAGATCTTAGTGGGCAGGTTTGATGTGATGTTCTCCATGATCTGGGACTCATGGCCACAATCTGAGTTTTGGTGATCCCTCACCTTCCACTATGGAGCTGGTAGCCACACCACCCAGGCCCAGTGTTGATTTGGTCACATGCTCAGTCTTCAAGGAACGTCAATCCAGGGACCTCAATTGCTGGGTCAGTGATGAGGTGCTGGCTCTTTATGGTTCCATCCAACCAGTGTGTTGATATCAGCTGCATGAAATGTAATTGGTGCAACGCAAGTTGCTTTTGCAGCTGATATTTGTAGTCTTAGTGGAAAGAAATGTCAGAGAGAGAAGCATGGATGAGTCACCTGAGATTTTCCTACCCATCCTAGAGGAAATGTACTTCAATTGAAACACCAACGGAAGGGTCTTCCCCAGTTCTGGAAGTTGCAACCCCATACCATTTTTATGAATCCTGTATGCTTCCTCTTGTATTGATGGCCATAGCCTCTGTTTGTCTCTTATCATTTCATATCTCATTATTTGTACCATTCACTGTCCTTTACACAATTTTTTTTTACTAATTTCTTACTGTATTGGTTAGTTTTTTTCCTTATTACTGATCTTTGTTTTATTTACATTCAATGCCCATTGCTTGTAAATTCATAAGTTTTAAATAAATGAAGATAATATCTCTGTTGAAAGTAAGAGGACATTGAGTTATAATCAGGCTATTTTCAGTCATTAACTCACTCAACTACATGAAATAGCATTTAGATAGAAAATCACAAAGTCTTTCACTTAAACAATTTCCTAATGGTATTATATATTGTTGATATGAAAGGCACAATAATATACAATTAACATAACCTCATATTACAAAAATATTTAAAACGGCATAACAATCACAAAATATTGTAAGATATCTACAAACACTCTTGGGACTTAATACTGTTGGTTATATTGGAACACCGCAATGTATTGACCACCATTATTTTCAGCTGTAAGAAACAACAATGGGGGAAAGAAGGTTAAGGTCCAATTTCAATCTGCATTAACATATCACTTTAGCATAAGCATAATAAACACAACATAGGAAACATGCTGTTGTTTATATGTACACAATTAGAAGCTTTTCTATAAACGGCTCACAGATTAGCATTGTATATTAATCAAACACTGTAGTAATTCATCCATCACTCCAGACATATTGAGGAGATGTATGTGTCTGCTGACAATGAACCTGAATAGGTTGCATACTAAGGTAGTTGGCTGTGGTGTCATAAATGATCTTTTTTGATGATCTCTCTCTCTCTCTCTCTTTGTAGATTTGCAATGTGAAGGGTTTGAAAATGGTACTTAATGACAATGGGAACAAGTGGGTCCAGCGACATCATAACGCAAGGGCAGCACCTACCCTCTGCACATGTGCAAATGCAGTCTGGTGGATGTCACATGTTGCAGGACATAACTAGAGTTGCATATACACAAATGCAAGTTTTCCACTTCATTGTCAGGAGTCACTCAAAGGGGAAATGTTGAGAATAATCTTTATTTCAATTAATATATATTTAAAGTGAGTAGATCCTTCATTTGTTCTTGGACACTATTATTCAATTAGGATCAATGACAAGTCGTGACTCAGCTCTACCTAAATCTAATTAATAAGGCCCTAAATCTTACGAATAAAAACCGAAAGAACTGCAGATGGTTGAAAATCAGAAACAAAAACAGAAATTGCTAGAAAGACTCAACAGGTCTGGCAGCATCTCAGGAGAGAAATCAAAGTTAATGTTTTTGCTTCAGTGACCCTTCTTCAGAACAGTTCTGAACCCGAAATGTTAACTCTGATTTCTCTCCACTGAGCTTTTCCAGCAAATTTCTGTTTTTGTCCCAAATCTTCTGAGTTGGGCTGTTTGCCCTATACATACTCTGGTTTAACTAAAGCTTTAAACAGCAGTTTCAAAGTTAGCATAACTTTGAATCAGCTGGAGAGTCAAAACACTCCAGTAGCCCAGCAATCTCTACCTCTCTCCTGGCAAAGTTCACCCCAGTCACTGTGCCCATGCAGTGCATATTTCACCGTTAGTACATCCTATACCGATCACAGCAATGTTCACACCCTTCCCAGCCCCATCTCATGAGTGCTCTGCTCCCCAATCCAGCTGAGCTCCACAATCCCAGACAGTGTCCAACCACCTCTGAAACTGCCTCTCCCAGCTCACCTTCTGTGATCCCTCCCTCCTGTCCAGATGATGATAGGAAAGACAGCATTGTCAGGGAATGGGGAGAGTAGAATAGGTTTGTAAGATGTGGTGGCTGTGGGGTTGAATATTGTTGGGCATGTGAGGGAGGAGACATTGAGCAGTATTGGGGTTGACAGCTCCATTTAACAAACTGAGGGGAGATCTGAAGGGACACATCTTCAGTTCATCATGAGAATAGGGGTTGGACTGGAGTTACATCTGACAATTGGCCTCCCAGCTTTGACAATGTAGCCAGCATCCAAGGTGCAAAAACAGCACTGTTAAATGGTAAGTGGGTACATTAAAATTGTGGTCAGCATTGGTCACACCCTCTTTGATGACAAGCAGAAGATCAAGGCTATTGTGAATACGATGTGAGAGCCTTCCAAACAGTTCACTGCCTAATAGATAGTGAACTAAGCATTTTAAGAAGAACAACTTCCACTGAATGTCTAACATTTTAATAAGCAGTTTGTCCAGGTGGCAATAATGTAGCGCATATATCCAGTTAATTACTCCTTGCTGGAATACTTGCAATTCACCTGTTTCACATGCTAATTAAGGTGGAATATCTATCTGACTTTAATGTTTATAGTAAGTCACTTAGGGTCTGGAGGGATTTGTTAAGTTTAAGAGAGATACTAGAGTATTCAAAAAAGGAAGCAAATACAGTAAAGGCACTCACTGTAAGTCTTTCATGTGGAAAGAGTAGGGATACTGAAGTGATTTAACTCAGAACTTAAACCGAATACATTAAATATGGTGGGTGAGATGATGTGCTGCAGCTGCAAACATTCAAGTTGATCCACAAGGAATATACTTGAAGCAAATATTTACAGCTCCAGTAACTTTGGATCCAGTTTGAGGAGCTGGTGTGTGAGCTGCAGGCTCAATCAGGCAAAGTGCAAGTTACCTGGACACTTAGTTCCAAGAGGTAAAAAGACCCCCTGCCCCTGCCCCTGCCGATGAGGTCATTGCCCTGTGATCAAAAATATGAATAATGTGATTGCAGGCAAAGCAACTGGGGACACAAAGGACAGCCCTTGAGGAAACTCCGTCCCTGCCACTGTACAAGTTACAAGGTCCTTGTAAGCTGTATGGACGAGAGGGGATACTGTAAGGAGGAACTGACTGCAGCACTGTAGAATAAATTTGTGGTAGAATTTAACGTTCAGATCAAGTGAGAGAAATCTGGGTTGGAAATAACCTTGCTGAATTTAAATAAGGGTAATTACATAGGGATGCAGACAGAGTTGGCTGGAATGGGCTGGAAAAGGAGTTTAGTGCAAATGGCTGTTAAGGAACAACGGCAGATGTTTAAGTAAGCAGTTTGTGACATTGGAAGATGGATTCACAGAAGGGGATAAGGGAAGACAGGGGGTGTAGATGAGAGCAAATAGGTACTGATGGAGGCAGAGAGAGACAACAGTTTGACAGACAACGGGATAGATTATAGCTTGCCAGGGAGAAAGGAAAGCTGATGGGGATCATAAGGAAGTGAAAATGGGTTAACCAAGCTGAAAGTAGTCCATGTCACCTCAGGGCCTGTGTATGGGGCTGGATAAAGGACATAGAAGACAATATTCTGGCTCTCACTCGGTATCGAGTCCTAAAGGTTGCAGGGTTCCCAAGCAGAAAATAAAATGCTATTCTTCCAACTTATACTGAGCCTTGCTGGAGCACTGCAGCAGGCCCGAGACTGAAAATAAAATAGGGAGGTCTTGCTAAACTATAAAAGGCACTACCTAAATCACATCCAGAACACTGAATTGTTTTGGTCCCCCTATTTAAGGAGCAATACACTGGCATTGACATTGAAGGTTCACTAGTTATGCAGGGATTTATTATGAGGAGAGTTGAGCTTATAGTCATTAGTGTTTAGAAAGACTATAGCAGACTCAACTGAAACATAGACGATTATTAGGAGGCTTGACAGGGTAGATGTAGAGAGATGGTTTTCCCTGTGGGAGAGTGTAGGACCAAAGGGCATCTATCAGAGTAAGGAATCAATGAGGAGGAGAAGAAATTGTTTGTCTCAGAGTTGGCAATCTGAAGATTCCTTTACTCAGAGAGCTGGAGAGGCCTTGTTATGAATTATAATCAGATAGATTTTTAATCAACAAGGAAATCAAGGGTAATAGAGAGAAGGCAGGAAAATGGAGTAGAAGATTATAATCTCACTGAACAATACAGCAGACTTAATGGACAAAATGACCTCACTTTGCTCCAACATCTTATAGTTATGGTCTTCCTTAATACACTGCCCAATTGTGTGCTGGAGGAAGGTTCAATCGAGGCAACTGAGCGAACTGAATTATTACAGAGAGAAGAAGCAGGTATAGGCTTATACGGAGAGAAGACAGGGGAATGGCACCATGTGGATTGCTTATTTGGAAAGTAAACTGGCTGAATGATCTTTCTTAATTCATGATTCAACAACTAAATTCTGTCAATGGCTTTCCAAAATGCATCATTTTAATGCTGACTTAACTTGTTTTATGGGTTTGTGGTGGACGTTGGGGAGATTTGTTTAAAAGTGCTATTACAGGAACTATAAAGTTAAATCATATTAAATCATATCACTGGAATGAGGTTATTCTCGAATTATAATCTATCAACATGCTTCATTACTACAAAGTGAACTCCCTGGTCTTCTATCCTGTAGTTTGGCCTTCAGTATTTCAAAGCCCTCTAGAATGGTCATTCCACTATCAGTCTTCACTGGGGTTGAACTGAAGTTGGAAGGTTGGAAAAAAAGGCACTGACATTGAGGCATTCCTTCTACTATGCCATTTTGGTGGGAAAGGTGACACATGAGCTCCAGATGCCATCTAGGAACTCAGTTGAGTCATAGCCACATAAAAGATTGCCACAGTCTTACCAGACCATTGGGATACTCTCTCCTCAGAGAGACAACTGGTGGTGGTTTAACATAAGGGTCCCCACAACTCAAGTGACGGGAAGGGTTGAGAAGGACAGTCCTTCATGGTAATCTCAGCCGGTGTGGGAATTGAATGCACACTGTTGGCATCACTGGACATTAGCCATCCAGCCAACTGAGCTCTCTAACCCAGCCACATAGGTGATTAATTAAAAGCCTCATTCTACCTTCCTAGCAAGAGGTGGCTCTGCCACCTTGCAGGGAAAGCATTGGGAAAGCTCTGGTGGTCTCCACTGGATGCATCGCTTTTTTTTGGACGCTCTTTAGGAGATCCCAAGTGGGAATGGCCAACTGGTAGCAATGCAACTTCTTAGCAACCTCATTTGGCCAATCAACAAAACATACACAAACACACAGAGCCATTTAATTGGCTCCTATTGGCAAAATGCAATTCCCTAGGTCAGTCCCTGGCTTTGTTCCTGAGGTATGGTATTCAGTAATTCAGCATATTTCCAACAGAACTCTGGAAACACAATTAAACTCAACAACTTCAGATAATGTGCTTTACTGATTATCTCTGAACGACAAATGTGAATTTCACAATTACATATTGTGTTTGATAATTCACTTTGCTTCCACTTGGCAAACAGAGTTATGCTGGTGTAAATCAATATGAAATAACAAAGCATTTCTTCACATGCAAGTATATTTATTGTTGCTGTCTACATAAAGGTGCCAGAAGCAAATGGAATAAATATCTGACATTCAATATTAAAGATTATAATAACCTATCATTAAATCAGTTGCAATAGAGTTCTCTGCTTTACAGCACGCCTTTTCAATGAGTAACAGATCAGACATTCACA
This sequence comes from Chiloscyllium plagiosum, assembly GCF_004010195.1. Lineage (NCBI taxonomy): Eukaryota > Metazoa > Chordata > Chondrichthyes > Orectolobiformes > Hemiscylliidae > Chiloscyllium > Chiloscyllium plagiosum. Next base: position 43,253,045 of record NC_057716.1, read on the forward strand.
TATTTCATCCACAGCCTTTTCTGTGTTGGTTGATTGCAGCAAAATGGTTGTGGATCAGACTCAGCATACAAATAATCTGTCATACTCAATGACATGACTCATGTATTAATATTTAGACCAGATTTGAAAGGGCAAGTGACATTTCTGGAACAGTACAACAATATGGAAAGGGCGGAAAGAATCCTAAATAATTCACAGGTCAGCAGGTCTGATAATTATAAAGATCTAAATAAAGAAATTTAATACATACTTGCTGTATCATCTTATCTTAGCAGGCTCTTTTCCACCCATGTTGACTTGGAGAAGTTCCAGAAATAAATATATTTAGTCTTTTGTGGCTCTACTGATTAATTCATTTTCTACTGTATCTATATGTACCCAAGGAAAAACAGTACCGTCCTAGCTGTGTAGCTGCAACCAAATCATCATCATCATCTCCAGATATTGTCCTGTCTGATGTTCTACACAAAAATATTTGTCTTCAGAAAGTAATTGGCCTATAAACCAAGGTGCTAGACATGACTCCTCATAACAAATTACAAATTTCATTAAGCTCGATAAAAATAATTTATCGAATTTCAAAACGTATCCAACAAAAATTCATTTTACTCATTAAACTCTAAGCATAGAGAATATTCTGATATCTAAATACAAGTCCTGACTGCAAAAATATTTTATTCTTCAAAAGACCTTTTAAATCATTTATAGACAAGCAGGAGGCTGGAAGAGCACAGCAAGCCAGGCAGCATCAGGAGGTGGAGAAGTCAATGTTTCGGGCATAACCCTTCTTTAGGGCTGGGGGTGGAGGTAAAGGTGGGGGAGGGAAGGAGTGGTGAGGGAAGGATAGGTGAACACAGATAGATGGTATGGCCTGGTTGATCGATGGGAGGAATGAATCCAGTTGGTAACAGGAAAGAAGGGTCGATAAGAGGAATGGAAGTGCTGGAAGGGAGTTGGGGGATGGGAAGGGAGGATATTTGAAATTGAAGAACTCAATGTTGAGTCCTCCGGGCTCCAATTTATGGTTTGATTCGTTGTGGCAATGGAGGCGGCCAAGGATGGTCATGTCGGAAAGGGAGAAGGATTGGGAATGGGAATTAAAATGGGCTGTGACGGAGAGACCAGGTCAGTCCCTGCAGGCCCGGCTGAGATGCCTGGTGAAATGTGCCGAGTTTACTTTTGGTATCCCGATGTAGAGAAGATCACATCGGGAGCACCGGATACAGTAGACTAGGTTGGAGGAGAGGCAGGTGAACCTCTGTCTCACCTGGATGGACTGTTTGGGGCCCTGGATAGAGGTGAGAGAGGCGGTATGCCAGCAGGTTTTGCATTGGTAGGTGAGGACAAGGGGGACTCTGTCTTTATTGCATTGGTGGGGGATTAGAGCAGTTGAACAGGGAATGGAGGTGGTGCAGTGGAGGGCTGTCTGGATGACAGAGTGGGGGAAAAGCACATTGTTCGAAACAGGTGGACATCTGGGATGCTTGGGACTGGAATGTTTCCCTATCTGAGCAGATGCGACTGAGACGAAGGAAGTGGGAAAACGGGATGGAGCTTTTGCAGGATACTGGGTGGGAAGAGGTGTAGTCGAGGTAGTTGAGAGAGTCTGTGAGTTTACAGTCAACATCTGTCTGGAGACTGTCGTCGGAGATGGAGACAGAGAGGTCAAGAAATTGAAGGGATGTGTCCGAGGTGGACCAAGGGAATTTAAGGGTGGGGTGGAAGTTGTTGGCGAAGTCAATGAACTGCCCTGATCACTGGCCATTTCAATCCCCCTTCCCATTCTCTTCCGGCATGACCATATTGGTCCAGACCCAATATACCAACCACTACAGCGGACAGCTGAAACTGACAACCGGAAGCGGCAGGGACAGACCACTATAAACACCGGAGGAAACATCAAAGAAGCGCTTCGCAGGAGGCTCCTAAGCACTGATGATGTCGCCTAGCCAGGGGACGAAACGTTTGCAACAAAAACTTCCAGCTCGGCGAACAGAACCACAACAACGAGCACCCGAGCTACAAATCTTCGCACAAACTTTGAAGGGAATTAGAATTTCAAAATCCAGCCTGTCTAGTCTCCTCAAGACCTTATATTCTTTAATAAGATCACCTCAGTCTTTTGAACTCCAATAGGTACAGCGCTGACCATTTCTCTTAAGACAACACTTTCATCCTAGAAAGCAGCCAAGTGAATCATCATTGCAGAATTTCTAGTCTAATTATATATTTTCTTAATTAAGGAAACCAAAACTGCACATCAGATTCCAGATGTGGTCTCACAAATGCTCTGTACAATTTTAAGAGAATTTCCCTATTTTTATATTCCATTGTTCTTAAAATAGAAAAGGACATTCCAATGTCCTTCCTAATCACTTGCTGTACCTTTTGTGCTTCATCTACTAAGATACCAATACTACTCTGAACTCAGACTTCCACAACTTCTCTTTATTTAAATAAGATACTACTTTTCTATTCTCCCTCTCAAAATGGGAGATGCTCACATTTTCACACTATACTTCACCTCCCAAATTCCTACTCACTCGTTAAACTACCCACACTCCTTTTAGAGACTCAACACATTTATGGCAGTAAGCAATGAATCAACAGGATGAGATATTCTTTCATCGAGCAAGAAGCCACAATCTGGACTGTGCTGCCAGAGTGTCTGGTGATGCAGAATCACTTTAGGCAATCTAAAGGAAACTGGATTATTTTCAGAGAAGTAAAAGTCTGCAGAGTTACAGGGAGAAGGTTGAGGTGTGGAATAAGATGAATTGCTCCTTCAAACAGCTAGCACAGGCATAATTGACTGAACAATCATTCTGTGACTGTGTACTCATGGAGCAGACTGAAAGATTTCCACACGCATTGAAGAAAAATGTTGATTTTAAAATTAAATAGCCAGCCTATTTTATATACAAATATCATCATGTTAAGTAACAGCTGCAATGTTTCACTTGTATGAGCCAGAGAATAGACCATCCACCTTATGTTAGGATACTTTAAAAATAAGCATATTGTGAAATAAATTAAAGAAAACAAAGCTTTAATTTTAATCACAAGTAGAAATACAACAAAACCCAAACTGGCTTTTTTTTTACAACCATGATTAAATTTTATTTTGTCAGTGACAAACAGAAGAAAGCATTTTGTGAACGCCAATCTAAAAGGAAAATGCACAACAACAAGATAATATCTGTTCAATTAATCTGAATTGTTTTAGTTCAAAATGTAACTGGAAAATTCAAATTTAAATGCTATATAGATCAGTTAAAATCACTCACCTTTACATCCAACACAGTGGTAGCTGGAGCTGGTGAAGTATCAGTTTTTGGTGATGTCGGGAAGACATGAAAGCTGGCATCCCTGGGTGATCTCACGATTTCATTTTGACGGTACAATCGATGATGGCGCAATTTTGTTACCCAAGCATCAAACACTTCCTGAGATTTTACCTGTGCATATAAAAATGTGTTGACAATTTCTATTTAAAAATGTTTCTGTCAATAGGCTTTATTTCAGTGAACAGCACAAAGTTACACCTCTGCCTGAGTGCAGTGAAGTAAAATACTTAACCCTGTGAATTTGACAAATGAGGAAATTTTGTATAGTGAGGGTAGAAGATGCTGTCAGTCCTTTTTTTGCAAAATTAAGCAGTCTGAAAGGGTTAGTGAAAGACAGTGAGACTTGAGAACTGAAGTCAGGTAGCAAAAAAAAAAGGCAAGTAAGTAGGGGGCTGGTGATTTTATAAATTTTTATTCCTTTCTCAACTGGGACAAGACATTAAAAGGCGACTGGGAAAATTTAAGCAGCATGTTAAATATATAAAGCTAATTAGACTTCATAACATAACTATGAAAATTATTATGTAATATTTCAAGTCTTAGTACTTTAACAAAACAAAGAGAGCAGTACAGAAGATGGATACCAGCTATGGCGCGTGGTGTGAGCGGTGAGATCCATGGTATCCTCATCAATTGCAAATAGGAGATTTCTCATCAGTAGTTTAAACTCCCTGGGCAATTCCCATGAAGTCAATGCATTTGAACTTCCGAGGGGTGCCAACATGCATCTTTCAGGGTACTTTAACTTTCTAGAGACTGGAGGATCTGAGCCTTTGTCTCCTTGTTTAAGGAAGTATATTCATGCATCGGAAGCAGCTCAGAGCACATTGATTAGAGAGAGTTTGGGGATGAAGGAAAGGTTAAGCAGGTTCTCTCTCTAACTATTAGAGTTTAGAAGAATAAGAGGCAATCTTACTAAAACATAAAAGATTCAGGGGACTTGACAGGGTAGATGTTGAGAGGATGTTTCTCCTCATGAAGGAATGTAAAACGGGGAAAAGTGTTTCAAAATAAGTTGTTTCCCATTTAAGATAGAGACAAGCAGGAATTTTATCGCTCACAGGGTTGTTAGTCTTTGGAATTCCCTTCCCTAGAAAGCAGTGGAAAGCTTTGGATCTCTGGATATACTCAAGGCTGAGCTATACAGATTTCGATTAACAGACGAGTTAACAAATATGGGAGTCGGACAGAAAACTGGAATTGAAGTCACAATCAGAGCAGCTATGATCCTATTGAACAGTGGAAAAGAGAGACACAATGAGCTGAATGGCCTACTCCTACTCCTATTTCTGATGATGTTACATCTTCAGATAATAAATAAGGTTCCTATTGGTTATGTTAACATACCTTTAGATGATAGATATGTTCTTCTGTGTCAAGGTCTATTCTGCGTGCCTTCTTTTTGATCGACATTACTGACAACCCAACATCAATGCTTCCATGAAGTTTGCCTTTTTGAATCTAAGAATGCACAATTTTGAATGGCAAGATCAAAGCACAGTATTGTTTTGTTGAAAACTTACAGATCCAAAATGAACATACATGTACATTAACAGGATCCAATATATTCGGCCCTACAGAAGAGTAGCCTCTGTCCACATTAAGAGACAATGATGACAGGCCTCATGTGTAAACAGAAAATTACTGCTTCTCTTTCATTGATACGCATTAAATGACAGTAAGATGGCTTAGTGTAAAAAAACCCAAGATATAGTAGAATAATGAAACATACACGTGACACATAACAGTACTGCCTCTTGACAATCTGATAAAACTAAAATTTATCAAATAAAATACAAGCAATACTTTTTTCCATTAACTTGTCAACTCTCAAACATTCCACAGCTTCTGCAAAAATAAAGCAAAGCTACTCATGTTTCATTGAATTTGGTAACTAAGATCAATTATTTCTCAGTTAATCTTCTACTATGACTTTGCTGTGTTCAATGACCCAAATAAATTGCAAGCACAGCCTATAAACATAGTGACATAATTATGCAGAAAAAGTTCTTGTGTACCTTGGCCATTCATCATAACCTTGCTACACCAAGTGTGGCAGCAATTGCCCTTTACCTCCTTCTGCATCAAATATTTATGCAAGCTCACCAGTCATCAGTGCCATGGTTGGCGGCACGGTGGCTCAGGGTTTAGCATTGCTGCCTCTCAGTGCCAGGGACCAAGGTTCAATTCCCACTTGGGCGACTGCCTGTGTGGAGTTTGCACATTCTCCCCCTGTCCGTGTGGGTTTCCTCCGGGTGCTCTGGTTTCCTCCCGCAATCCAGAGATGTGCAAGTCAGGTGAATTGGCCATGCTAAACTGCCCATAGTGCTTGGTGCATTAGTCAGGGGTAAATATAGAGTAGGGGAATGGATCTGGGTGGGTTATTCTTCTAAGGGTCAGTGTGGACTTGTTGGGCCAAAGGGCCTGTTTCCATACTGTGGGGAATCTAATCTGTTATTTTCCTCTCTATCCCATATGAACATTGGGAAAACTTCAAGGGTCTTCTTGAAACCTATGCAGATAACCACTACACCTCACCCTTATACACTAGATCTGCAACTTCCTTAACACAAAAACCAGTAAACTGTTTTGTAGAACCTGTCCTCCTGAAACTAGGTCCATCATCAGATTCTGAAGGCCCTTGGGTAATTCACCATCAAATTTTCATCTTACACAAAATGAAGACAAGGCAAATAGGACAATAATTTGATTTACTCCTTGATCTTCAGACTATCATTGAGTAGCACTGCTAAACCTTGAGACCTAATTAGTTCCATCAAACAACATAAAAATGGCAGGATAAGTGATGTGTTGCAGCTGTAGCATGTGAGGATTGTGATTCATCGCAACCACATTTGAAGTATATCTCTTCAGCCTGAGTAACATTTTAGTTCAGAGCTGATGAGCTGCAATCCAAATTTGGGACTGGACTCATCTGGTGGGGACCTGGGCATTTGCAGGAATTAATCACACCTCTTAGGCCAGGTTCTTCAAAGCTAGTTCAATGTCAAGGACCAGAAGTTTTCTTTTAATTAACGCATGGGATAAGAGTGTCAATGATTAGGCTGGCACTTGTTGTTCATCCCGAACTGCCTCGAGGAAGGTGCAAATGATCTACCACTTTGAACCAGGGCCTCATTTTCATGTACGGACTCTAACCGTGTTGTTAGAATTTCAAAATTTAAAGTGAAATTTCTATCTATGTTCTAGAGAGCATTTGCACATGTTACATTAGTTTCATGTCTGACAAAACTAAAATTTAAAAAAAAATACAAGCATAATTTTTTCCAACAATTTGTGAACTCTCAAACATCCCATGGTTTCTGCAAAAATAAAGCTAAGCTGCTCATGTTTCCTTGAATTTGGTAACTAAGATCAGTACTTTCCTCATTCAGTTTTTCTTCCACTATGACTTTTGAAGAAATCACAATATATTTCCCAAGTCAGGGATGGAGGGGAATGTGCAGACAGTGGTGTTGCCATGGATCATTTGTCTTTCTTGATGGTACGGATCGTGGGTTTGGAAGGTCCTGTTGAAGGAGGCTCAGTGAGTTACTGAAATGCATTATGGAGATAGAACACTGTAACAAAGTCAGCCAGGTGGACCTCATAGAAGAGAAGTTCCCTGATTGGGGCTGTTAACCTGGTCCAATCAGGGAGCCCTGGCTCACAGACATAAACAGGAGATACCCTCCCCTTCACTGTTTTGATCACACAGCAAAAAAAAACAAAAACAGGAGTTTCTGTCACTGGCCACTCGGGTGTTTCCTTTCTTCCTGGTGGTGGAAATTGAATAAAGATTCATGCACCTTGTGGCTTTCACTGTGTAAAAAAAAACAGGAGATTCAGAGGCCTTCTCAGTTTAGGGGACTGACTCTGTGCTGGCTGGTATTACAGCCAGTATGTTACAGTCCACCTTTTTTGAAAGGGGAAACCCAATTTCCGAACTGGCACTCCTTTTAGTGAGAACTGATTGTTAAACTCTTGATGCACATAATGTGTTTCAGGTGTAGCTCAGTTCTCATTAGGGGATTGTTGTTTCACTGGCTGGTTACAGCCTGTGTGTTACTCTTTTCTCTTTCTGAAAAAAGGACAATGTTAATTTTTGTGATAGGGCATAGCCCTTGGACTGTAGTTTTCTTTGTTTTTTGTATGTGTCTTCACTTTTTTATTGGTGTTTTGACTGAGCCCTGTGGAAGCTGTTCCTGTGGGGTGGCCTAGCCCTGGGACTGGGTCTCTGAAGATTGAACACCTGTGTGTGTGCACGCTGGTAGGTGAGCAGTTGTTGTATCCTGGAGTTTGGGAGAAGACCTTTCCTTCAGGACTGGACCAAACCCCTGTGAGTTAACTGCACCTGTACTATGTTCCTGTGAGTGGGCCTGGTTTACCAAGGCTGGGCCAGGACTCTGAGATTGAACAACTGTGTGCTGTGCATTTGTTGCCTTCAGGAGTGGACTCTGCCCTTGGTTGTGGACTCTGTTTTTAGCAACGGACTCTGCAGTTTGGAGTGGACTATTTCTGACAACGTACATCATATACTGGAGTGGACTCTTCCTAGAAATGGATTCTATATCTTGTAGACAATATAGATTTGGACTGTGTACCAGAAAGGACTGTTTTTTTGGTAACTAACTGTATTGTGGTGTTTCCTGGGTCTATCACCCGCACTGTCTTGCGTGTCCCTGGGTCTGGCAGGCCTTGTTGTGAGCTGGGAGGCTCATGCTTCGTCCTGAAAGCTGTCACCCCGAGAGCCGGAGGGTGGGTAGGCCATCCTGTGAACCTGAAGGTTGGTAAGCTGTCCCAAAAGCCAGAGGGTGGGTAGGCCACCCTGATGCCAGTTGCCCTGAGAGCCAGATGGTGGGTAGGCCGTTCTGAGTGCTGTCATCCCGATAAGGGATAATTGGGACGGGCTGTCCTAAAGGTGGTCGAAAGGTGTCAGAGCAGCTGAGAGCCAGAAGGCGCGTAGGGGCGGGCTGAGATCCGGAAGGCTTATGGGCTACCTTGCACGCTGTCATCCCAGGGAAGGGGATGGGCTGTCCTAGAGGTGGCCGAAGGTGTGCCAGGATAGCCCACCGTCGGAGGTGCAACGGTGTGGGTGAGAGCCTAATGGTACGTAGGGACAGACTGAGTGCCAGAAGACGGGTAGCCATCCTCAGCGCTGTCACCCCGGGCAGGGACCGGGGCGGGCTGCCCCAGAGGTGGTCGAAAGGTGCTGGGGGGGTTAGTGAAGCCGGAAGGTGGGTAGGCCGTCCTGACCACTGTCAGTCCGGGTGGGTACAGGGGCGGGCTGTCCTAGAGGTGGTCGAAAGGTGTGTCAGGGCGGACTGAGGACTGGAAGGGGCATGGGATGGACTGAAAACCGGAAGGTGGGTAGGGGCGGGCTGCCTTAGAGTGGTCGGAAGGTGGGAGGGGCGGGAGCTTGCTGGGTCTGTATTGTCTGCACTTTTGTATGTAACAGTATTATCTAATGTACAAATGTCATTGATGTCTCTTTATATTTTTATATGTGAAACTGGGATTTGAGGTTTGTCCTCCTGTCCCTGTAAACTGTTTGAACGGTAGGGTTTGGGGCTTGGCTTTGCTGCTCCTCTCCCTTTATAAAATTGCTGTCTCTTGTATGCAGCTGTAAATGTAACTTTGTTGTAAACTGTTTTTGTAATTTGCTTAATAAAATAAAAAAAATAAACAGATTCAGAGGCCTTCTCAGTTTAGTGGACTGACTCTGTGCTGGCTGGTGCTACAGTTGGTTTCTGCTCCTTTTTTTCTGGGGTGGAAACCAGATTCCTGAATTATTTAGCCAGTTTGTTAACTGGCATTCCTTTTAGTGAGGACTGATTGTTAAACTCCTGATGCACATAATGTGTTCTCATTAGGGGATTCACTGGCTGGTTACAGCCTGTATGTTACTCTTTTCTCTTTTACTTTTTGAGAAAAGGACACTGTTAATTTTGTGGTCGGGCTTAGCCCTTTGACTCTAGTTTCCTTTTTTTTTGTATGTGTCTTCACTGTTTTTGGTATTTGGACTGAGTCCTTGTGGAAGATATACATTTTACCAGAGGAGCTGTTCCTGTGAGGAGGCCTAGCCCTGGGACTGGACCTCTGAAGATCGAACACCTGTCTGTGTGCTGGGAGGTGAGCACTTGCTGTATCCTGGGGTTTGGGAGAGGACCTTTCCTTTGTGAGTGGACCAAACCCCTGGGAGTTAACTGCACCTGTACAATATACTGTTCTTGTGAATGGGCCTGGTTTTCCAAGGCTGGGCTAGGACTCCATAGAGACTGAATACCTGTGTGCTTTGGGGTGTGCATTTACTGCCTTTGGGAGTGGACTCTGCAATTTGGAGTAGACTCCACTTCTGACTATGCATGCTGTAAACTGGAGTGGACTCTGTTCCTGAGAATGGACGCTATATTTTTTGAAGACTCTATATCTGGACTCTGTGTGTACCAGAAAGGACTGTGTTTTTTGATAATTAACTGTATTATGTCATTGGTTTGGTCTATCACTTTCTGGATTAGTGGTGCTGGAAGAGCACAGCAATCCAGGCAGCATCCGAGGACAGGCAAAATTGACGTTTCGGGCAAAAGCCCTTCATCAGGAATAAAGGCAGAGAGCCTGAAGCATGGAGAGATAAGCTAGAGGAGGG
>NC_057716.1:43263071-43282636 GCF_004010195.1 Chiloscyllium plagiosum
CAGGGTGGTCGGGCTTGTGGATCTTGGGAAGGAGGTAGGACCGGGGAGTGCGGGGTTCCCGGACTATGAGGTTGGAAGCTGTGGGTGGGAGATCTCCTGAGGTGATGAGGTTCTGTATGGTCTGGGAGATGATGGTTTGGTGATGGGGGGTGGGGTCATGGTCAAGGGGGCGGTAGGAAGAGGTGTCCTCGAGTTGGCCTCATCCTAGTTTCTAACCTCCAGCAACTCGATCCCCTGACTTGTCCGGACTTGTCCGACCTGCCCAGCTTCTTTTCCACCTATCCACTCCACCCTCTCCTCCCTGACCTATCACGTTCATCTCCTTCCCCACTGACCTATTGTACTCTATGCCACTCTCTCCCCACCCCTACCCTCCTCTAGCTTATCTCTCCATGTTTCAGGCTCTCTGCCTTTATTCCTGATGAAGGGCTTTTGCCCGAAACGTCAATTTTGCCTGTCCTCGGATGCTGCCTGAATTGCTGTGCTCTTCCAGCACCACTAATCCAGAATCTGGTTTCCAGCATCTGCAGTCATTGTTTTTACCTGGTCTATCACTTGCACTGTCTTGCGAATCCCTGTATCTGGCAGGCCTTGCTGTGAGCTGGGGAGCTCATGGGTCATCCTGAAAGCTGCCACCCTGAGAGCCGGTGGGTAGGCCATCCTGTGAACCTGAAGGTTGGTAGGCTGTCCTGAAAGCCGGAGGGTGGGTAGGCCACCCTGATGCCAGTCGCCCTGAGAGCCAGATGGTGGGTAGGCCGTTCTGAGCACTGTCATCCCGAGAAGGGGTAATCGGGACGGGCTGTCCTTGAGGTGGTCGAAAGGTCTGTCAGAGCAGCCGAGAGCCAGAAGGTGGGTAGGGGCAGGCTGAGGTCCGGAAGGCTTGTGGGCTACCCTGCACACCGTCATCCCAGGGAAGGGGTCGGGCTGTCCTAGAGGTGGCCGGAAGGTGTGCTGGGATAGCCCACTGGCCAGATGGCGCATCTTTGTGGGTGAAAGCCCAATAGTACGTAGGGGGCAGACCAAGAGCCAGAAGGCAGGTAGCCGTCCTCAGTGCTGTCACCCTGGGCGGGCACCGAGGCGGGCTGACCTAGAGGTGGTCGAAAGGAGTGTCAAAGCGGACCGAGAACTGGAAGGGGCATGGGGTGGACCAAGAGCCGGAACATGCGTAGGGGCGGGCTGCCTTAGAGTGGCCGGAAGGTGGGAGGGATGGGGGCTTGCTGGGTCTGTAATGTCTGCACTTTTTATGCAACTGGATTGTCTTGTGTATAAATGTCATTGTTGCTGTCTTCATATTTGAAACTGGGATTTGAGGTTTGTTCTCAATTCCCTGTAAACTGGTTGAACGGTAGGGTTTAGGGCCTAGCTTTGCTGCTCCTCTCCCTTGTAAAATTGCTGTTGTATACAGCTGTAAATGTTAACTGTTTTTCTGTAACCTCTTTTGTAATTGTTTAATAAAATAAAAAAAACAGGTTTAGAGACTTTCTCAGTGTAGATTAGATTAGATTAGATTACACCCGGGTCTCCGGCGCTGTGAGGCAGCAGTGCTAACCACTGTGCCACCGTGCCGCCCACGACTGTAGGGGACTGACTCTGTGCTGGCTGGTGCTACAGTCACTGTGTTACTGTTATTTTCTGTTTCCCTTTCTTTTGGGAGGGGGAAACCTGATTCCTGAACTGGCTGAATTATTTAGCCAGTTTGTTAACTGGCACTCCTTTTAGTGAGGACTGATTGTTAAACTCCTGATGCACATAATGTGTTTCAGGTGTAGCTCAGTTCTCATTAGGGGATTGTTGTTTCACTGGCTGGTTACAGCCTGTGTGTCACTCTTTTCTCTTTCTGAAAAAAGGACAATGTTAATTTTGTGGTAGGGCTTAGCCCTTGGACTCTAGTTTCCTTTGCTTTTTGTATGTGTTCTCACTGGTTTTGGTGTTTTGGACTGAGTCCTTGCGGAAGATATACATTGTTCCAGAGGAGCTGTTCCTGTGGGTAGGCCTAGCCCTGGGACTCTGAAGATTGAACACCTGTGTGTGTGCTGGGAGGTGAGCACTTGCTGTATCCTGGAGTTTGGGTGAAGACCTTGCCTTCAGGAGTGGATCAAACCCCTATGAGTTAACTGCACCTGTACAATGTACTGTGTTCCTGTGAGTGGGCCTGGTTTTCCAAGGCTGGGCCAGGACTCCATGGAGACTGAACACCTGTGTGCTGTGGGGTGTGCATTTGCTGCCTTCGGGAGTGGATTCTGCAGTTTGGAGTGGACTCCATTTTGGACAACACACCTCAAAAACTGGAGTGGATTCCATTCCTGGGAATGGACTCTATATTTTGAAGACTGTATTTGGACTGTGTACCAGTTTTTTGGTAATTAACTGTATTGTGGTGTTTGGGTTTATCACCTGCACTGTCTTGTGTCCCTGGGTCAGGGAGGGCTTACTGTGAGCTGGGAGGCTCATGGGTCATCCTGAAAGCTGTCACCCAGAGAGCTGGAGGGTGGTTAGGCCATCCTGTGAACCTGAAGGTTGGTAGGCTTTCCTGAAAGCTGGAGGGTGGGTAGGCCATCCTGATGCCAGTCTCCCTGAGAGCCAGATGGTGGGTATGCTGTTCTGAGCGCTGTCGTCCCAAGAAGGGGTAGTCTGGATGGCCGAGGTGGTCGGAAGGTGTGTCAGAGCAGCCGGGAGCCAGAAGGTGCGTGGGGGCAGGCTGAGATCCGGAAGGCTTGTGGGCTACCCTGCCCGCTGTCGTCCTGGGGAAGGATGGGCTGTCCTAGAGAAGATGTGTCAGGGTAGCCCACTGGCTGGATGGTGCATTGGGGTGGGTGAGAGCCTCATGGTACGTAGGGGCAGACAGACAGCCAGAAGGTGGGTCGCCGTCCTCAGTGCTGTCACCCCGGGCAGGTACCAGGGCGGGCTGTCCTAGGGGTGATCGAAAGGTGTGTCAGGGTGGACCGAGAGCTGGAAGGTGCATAGGGGTGGGCTGTCTTAGAGTGGCCGGAAGGTGGGAGGGATGGGGGGGGCTTGCTGGGTGTGTATTGTATGCACTTATGTAACTGGATTGTCTTTTTATGTACAAATGTCATTGTTGCTGTCTTGTCATGCTTGAAACTGGGATTTGGAGTTTGTCCTCATTTCCCTATAAACTGGTTGAATGGTAGGGTTTGGGGCCTGGTTTCACTGTTCCTCTCTCTTGTAAATAGCTGTAAATGTTAACTGTTTATTTTTTATTTTATTAAATGATTACAAAAGAGAGTTTACAAAAAAGTGTCAGAGGTCCTGTTCACTCAAAGCTGTCTCTGAGGAAGCCAGACCAGTGTCAAGGACTCTCCACACACTGCTGCCAAGGTGCATCAATGGCAAAGGGAGTGAATGTTGAAGACTATGTATGGGGTATCAATCAAGCAGGCTGGTTTGCTCCAGAAGGGGTTAAGCTCTATGAATATTGTTGAAGCTGCACCCAACCAGACAACAGCAGAGTATGCCATCGGACTTGTGCTGTGTAGGTGGTGGACTGGCTGTGAGGAGACAGGTGAGTTACTTGCTGCAGGATTCCTAGCCTTTGAGCTAGTCTTGTAGTCCCAGTATTTATATAGCTGAACAATGATTAGATTAATTCCCTACAGTGTAGAAACAGGCCCTTCGGCCCAAGTCCACACCAACCCTCCATAGAGTAACCTACCCAGTCCCATTTCCCTCTGACTAATGCACCTAACACTATGGACAATTTAGCATGGCCAATTCACCTGACCCGCACATCTTTGGACTGTGAGGAAATCTGAGCACCTGGAGGAAACCCACACAGACACAAGGAGAATGGGCAAACTCCACACAGACAGTCGCCAGAGGCTGGAATCGAACCTGGGACCCTGGTGCTGTGAGGCAGCAGTACTAACCACAGTACCACTCGGCACAATAATAGCTCCTTCATTTTGATATGTTTTTTTGGGGGGGGATTTAGTAACAGTAATGCCACTAATCTCCAAGGGTGGTAGTTTCTGTCCTGATGCTGATAGTCATTGTGTGGTACATGTTCTGTGCCACATATTAACCCAAGTCTGGATTGTATCCATGAAGCTGCTTTGTATCTGAAGAGTCACGAATCATGCTGAACATGGTGCAGTCATCAGCGAACGTTGCCATTTCTGATCTTATAATGGAGGGAAGGTCGTTGATGAACCTGCTGAAGATGGTAGGACCTAGACCCTATTGAGGAACTCCTGCAGAGGTGTCATGGAGTTGAGACGATTGACCTGCAATAATCCCAACCATCATCCTTTGTACCAGGGACAACTCCAACCAGTAAGAAACTGCCCCAAATTCCACTTGGTGCCACAGTCACTTCAATTAGATGGTTAGACCTAAATATTTCAGTATTTAACACAGCTTTCTATTCCTCCTTAAATTATTGAATTTTCTGTTGAGTTCATAATTAGGTTTCATAATTAATCTTTACATTCAAATTGCCTCTGCTGTAAGTTCCATTTTAGGCAGGAAAGATTACAATTCTCCATGATCATAAGGTGGCCTTGGCGCTTATTCTAGTGTCCTTCTTCCAACTTGTGACAGGCTGTAAAATAATCTGTTATTGGCTTGTCACATTCTATTTTCCAGATGTGGCCATAGAGAATGCAAATATGTCCAACTCCTCTTTCTCAGCAAATTTCACTTCATTGCCATTATGTACTAACACAACACATTAGGAATACTAACATACAATGTCTCTAGTCCATGACAAACACATATGAAACCCATAATTATTGCTTGGAATCACAGAGTTTACAATTGTAATTATTCAAAAGCCTGTAAATTTTATTCTGTTCTCCATTTCATCATAAATTGCAATAAACCTGATAATGATTGGTTATCAAATAAAACTCCATTATTACCTATATATGATCCACCTTTTGAAGTAAAATTTAAAGAATAATAGGTGGTTACTAAATAAATCTGACTGGTCAACTGGTACTTGGAGACTGCCCAAATCAGATCATGTTGTCTTGTTACTCACATCAAATGGTGCCTTGGAGTACTTTAGCATTCCATTATCAAGGATAAAGAAGCGCTGTAACAGGACATATTTTGATTAATAAATTAACCTACAATTTAATTATGATTAATTTTACAAATTGTAAAGTTAAAAGTCCCAAATAAAAATCAATTGGATGGTATAAAACTATTAAACAATACAATTCATTTCTAAACATTTAAATTTAAAAAAAAACTCAAAGTTTTTAATATATATTTTGTTACTGCGCTAAATGATAATAAAAAGGGGACAGCTCAGTAAACTCAAGATCTAGAAATCAACTGTAAATATTTTGAGGACTAACTAAAGACAATCCCTCCAGACATACATTTTCCCATGTAGGGTGGCATGGTTTCCAAGTTGTTTTACTGACAAAATAAAAACCCAATATAATGGGCTGGATTTCCACAGAGTAAGCTACCCCTGTAGGTCTCTAGAAATAGGGTGGGATTTTATTCTAGCAGTCCTTTCTTTGTTGCTCAAACCACCAACTTTCACTGAGATTGGCATAAAAAGTGGAGCTAGCAAGCCTGCACTCAATCTCAAATTGGCCAATTTTAATGCATAAGAAAGTATCTCATAACGCTCCACAGTTTCAATGGATAGCTTCTCCAGGACTTGTGGTTCGCTGGCCTACAGATGAACTGTGAACCATAAGCTGGATTTGGGTAGGTTTTAAGAGATATGTTTAAAAGCTATTACCAACATCCCCAACATCTATGGTTCCATGTCCCTTTGTCCCAATGGACTCTCTGTACAGAATCCATGACCCATACAACAATAATGAAACATTTTTCATAAGCATTTCAAGATGAAGAATAATTCAAATCTACTTCAAAGAAAACAAAATGTTGTTCTCACAACCTTATAAAAGTTTCAATTGGTCACTAGCATTCATACCTTCAATAAAAGAAGCTTGACTCAATTTCAAACCTCTAAATCTTATCGAAATAAATATAGATACCGGAAAACAAAAGGCTAAAGAACAAATATGGTGTTGTTATGAATGCCTGGCTGAGCTCCAAATAATTAGCTCAGGATCAACTTACACAGGCTAATGAGTTTTATGAATTTACTTTTATGAATTTACAATAGAATATTCTCTCTGGTTTGTTCTTCAATGTCTAAGTCTTTATTTGGACAAGATTTGGAAATGTGAAGAAGTGGGGTAAAGCTTCTGTCATAAGAACCATGAATGTCAATATGTGATGGACACATTCCTTCTTATTGCAGGTTTAGGTAAGGCAGATTTTAAGATGAGCAGAGCAATCCTGTGCATTTGTCAGTAATTAAGCTCTGGCTTAACCAATGGTGATGTTTTTCAACAAATTCACCATTCTCCATTTTATGATAAATATCTTAAGTATAGTATGACATATAGATTAAAGTTTAAGTTTTAACATTAATTTTGCTGGTCACTTGCTCAGTGGGAGCTAGGAGGTCTGTGATCCTGCGTGGGCTTTTCATCATGGCCAGCTGCCCAGGCTCACCACCATCTACATGCACACATGAACAAATGGTGGCTCATCATTTCAAAGGACCCTCAAGGGATTAGAAAACATTGTCTAAGGAGCTTTTCATCACAAAAGGTTACACAGAAGTATTTCCCATGTTGTCAGCAATTTACCAAGCCACTGAACTGAATGCACAGCAAGGGGTACTTATTCAGTGACACTAAAAAGCCTTAGATCAATTAAACTAAGTAGATGCGAGTGGAGGGGTTGCTGTAACAGCACTCCTCCTTAAAGAGAGAGTGAGTCAATGATGATTTCTATATTCACGGAAGCAATTTCACCCACCTTACCCTCACCTTCCCTGCTGCCAGTCTTCAACCTGGCATGGGGGGCACTTCATTCTGCTCTGTCTACATTCCATGACAAAGAGCAAAAAAAAGGAAGCAACATGAACAATACCAGCGGCAAGAAAAACAAACAAAACAAGTGTGGATGCTGTAAGTCAGAATCGAAAACATAAACTGCTGGAAAAGCTCACCAGGTTTGGCAGCATCTTTGGAGAGAAATCACTGTTAACATTTCCGGTCGAGTGACCCTTCCTCAGAATTGATGGTAGCTAGAAAAATGTTAGTTTTTATGCAGAAGATAGGGTTAGGGGAGGAAGATATAAGGAGTAAACAATAGGTGGGGATACAGCCTAAAGAGAGAGAACCATTGGACATACAAAGAAATGGATAACAATCTGCTAGGAGGGTGAATAGCTGCTAATGGGGACTATTAGTGACTAAGAATGGGCTGTGTGTAATAGCAGACTATGTGATAACAAGACCTGGTGTGTGAAGCTTGGGGTAAGGACATGGGAGAGTTCAAGCTCAAAAACTGTTGAACTTGATGTTGAGTCCAGAAGGCTGCAGGGCTCCCAAATGGGAAATGAGGTGCTGTTCTTCCAGTTTTCGCTCAGCTTCACTGGAGCACTGCAGCAAGCCTCAGACACAATGTTGGCCAGGGAACAGGGTGATGTATTGAATGGCAGACAATTGGACACTCAGTCTTTTCTTGATACTCAAATTCACTCTCATCCTGTCAACCTCCTGCAGTCAGGCTTCAGTCATCCTCCATAAATATCATTCCATTCTCCATACAAGACATGAGTAGTTCACCACTGCAAGAAAAGCTGCTTTGTCCTCAGTCATGTGCTGTTCCACAGGGAAGCGGGAATGGATACAAAGAACCAATTCAAAGAAAACCTAACAGAGTTTGCAGGCAGAGGATTAACTCTGTCAACGTAGTGCCTCAAGAAGCGAAGACCCAGTCGGTGGTGACACCCATAGCCTTCTGAAACCAGACCTGCTTCGGAATGGAGCACATGGGTATACATCACCAATGGTCACTTAAGGGCATTCCTATCCTGGGTCCTTGCCTCTGCCTGAGGCTATGAACTCTCCTCTACTGCAAAGAGTAAACACAGAGGGGGATGAATTACTGAAGTCTTGCATGGAGATGGAAATGCCATTTGTGGAGTATTTTTTGAGGCCTGGAAGCAGGAGGTTGATAGGATGAGAGCGAATTTGAGTATCAAGCTTTCCGATGCAAGATCCTTGGGAAAGCCACAAGTGGAACTGTTGAATTTGTTGCACGAGAGGTGCTGTGCAGAGAAGGTTTGGAAATGTTAAACTGCAGGGATTGACACTCAGAAGTCTTATTGTCACACAGCTTTCCTGCCCTCCTGGATCCTCTTGGTGCATTGACTCCAGATCAGAAGGAGTACATTTCTGCTGCTGATGTCCTCAATCACTTGTATATCTACTTGGTTAGAGAAATTATTTTCTCTCTCTCATCCCACAGTAGGACCTCCAAATAAATGAGAAAACCCAGGAAGTTGCGCTCCCAGGTCACCATTCCGGTGCTAGCTATAGCCCGAAAACCCAGATGCAGCTAAGTCCTTGTAAGCTACACTGCGGTCCTTTAATTAGAAACCTTACCTTTGGCAAAGCAAGAACATTATTCCACCCACCCTCTGATTGGTTGAGGAACCAAAAAAAGTGAGATTGATGTTGTGGCTCTGTCAATAAACCACAGCAAAGTCCACTTCAGCATCCAATGGCTCCCAACTCACTAATGGTTACACTGCTTCAGCAGGGACCAAGTTGAGATCATTCTTTCGCAAATAAATGAAGAAAACTGTAAGAAAGGGGGCTTTTCAGCCCAAACATAGACGTGATAGATGATTGAGTGGTCGTATACATCCAGAAAATTAATTCAAATGAAACACAAGACGACAAGAGAACCAGGTCTAATTGAATAAATGGCAAGTTTATGACTATTACATAATCCACAGTGGAATAGACTTTGAGATGGAATAGCGGAGATAAAACTCCTTGAATTATTTAAGAAACAGTTGGAGGTCATCGTGACAGGCTGAAAGGTCTGCGGCTAAAATGAACAGAAAATATTTAAACATTTTCATTTACCTTGTTAATTCTAAGAGATAGGAAAGAAGGAATATGAATGTGAAAAACTGGACCAAACTGCAAATTGATTTGGACACTATAATTTATTTGAGCTGTGATTAAAGATGGCAAACTCTGAAGTAGAGTTGCATCTTTGTACAGAATACACTGAAACAGAAGACTGAATAAAGTTATAAATCATACAGCACCAGGATATAGTCCAACAGGTTTACTTGGAAGCACTAGCTTTCAGAGCGCTGCTCCTTCATCAGGTGGTTGTAGAGTATAAGATCGTAGGCCACAGAATTTATAGCATAAGTTTACAATGCGATGTAACTGAAATTATACATTGAAAAAGACCTGGATTGTTTGTTAAGTCTCTCTTTTTTTTAGAATGGGAATGCTGGCAAAGAGGACTGAATAGTCTTATTTTTTTTCTTATTGTTTTTGCAATATTCATGATCACTTCCTCTACTGTACTTCAACTGATTTTGCTGCTACTTCTCAATTTTATATTTTCATTTTTCTACATTTTGAAACAGGGAAGTATAGAGAGGCAAAAAAACATTAACTTTGGGTCAAGGGATTGCTTTATGCAAGGACCATGGAGACAGGGAGGATGTTAGAGAACAGATTTACTTAAAATATCTTTTCCACTAGAAGATCATATACACCACACCAGCAAAGAACTCAACATTCTGACATTATAAAATCCATTTTCCCATCTCGGATGCAAGTTGCAAACTCAGCTCATGACAGTATAACAGGCAAAAATCCATGACAGACCATTGCTGAGATGACATAGCAATTACAAATAATGTAAATCCTCACAGACTGCAGTTAGAAGTAGGGCATTAATCATACAGCGATAATCTATTCAAAATTAATTTGTAATTTTAGGCAATGACCAGTACAATTGCCTTCCTTGAGAAGGAATTTATCTAATACTTACTTTATGCCAACCTTTTAAGGGCCACTTGCGTTTTTTCAACATGAACCCCTCATGTTTATCTGGTTTCTGCACATTAGTCTGACCAATTTTTAATCCTTCAATGATTTCCCAGTTGTCACCATCCTGTGAATTTTGACAAAGAAAATTATACAGAAATAAAGCAATGTTTAGGATAAACTTTTGCAAATGAGAAAATAGACAATATGCATGGGATTGCGAAGAAAACTTAATTGCTTTCACTGTCTTGCTATTTACACACAGCTTGAAATGAAATTGGAGGAAGGATCTGCATTCCCCATTTGTTCATTTTATGGAGCATTATAAACATATTGGGATATTGTAACCCTATTTAAGAGAAAAATTGCATTTTGCTAACAATTTAATAAAATCACATTCTCTGGTTGTTGACATTAGCTTTTCAGGTGTTCACTTTACTCCACAGTTGGAAACACATCCTAGGGAGCTACTGCTCCACTGGAGATGGAAGTGAGAAATTCTCAATTTTTAAGACAACAAACAATTTGCAATTTTATATGCCTTCAATATTGCAAAACATCACAAAATGCTTCACATCAATGATACTAAACAAAATCTAATATGGAAGTCTTAGCATACTGGAAGCCAGCCAGGTTAGCAAGAATAAAGGGAATGGTGTAAAGATCTATAATAACCCAGTTTTCATGGACTGAGAACAGACTGTCCTCAGAATGAAAGATTGTCAGGCAAAACTAAATGAGCAATGGGCTATATTTAAACAGCAGATGGTAGTTAATGTCCTTTTCCCGAGTGAGGAATAAAGATGTAGGGTAAGCAAAACCAGGGCTCTCTGGATGGTTACAGAGATAGAGTAAGACAAAGCAGATAAAGAAAATGCATGGCAAGTGTCATGTTGATTATACAAGTGAGAACCAGGTTTGAAATGGGAAGTTCAAAGTGAAGATCAAATCAAAATAAGAGGCAATGAGAGAGTAGGAGGATGACAGCAAACATAAAACAGAATCGAAAAGTCTTGCAGAGACTGATCAACTATAAAAGCATGATAATAGAGGGATGGAGATCATTAGGGACCTGAAAGGGTTCTACACATGAAAGTAGAGAGGTGGCTGAAATGTTATGAGTATTTTACATCTGCTTTTACTAAGGAAGAAAATGCTACTGAAGTCATAATGAATGAGGACACATGAGAGTGCTATGACATCTCTGCTAATTTAAACCTGCAACACAAAAGATTCACCCTGTGCTGTAATCTGTTAAAATTTGAGGGGCAAAGAACTCTCTCAAAAGTCACTGTTTAAAGTAAAAATTAACAACTTTGTGTTTTTAAGTCTAACAGAGAATATTAACTAACAACTATTTACAATTCCTTTCTTTAAACCTATCTTTTACTTCCTCCTCCACAAAACTAGTCCAATAAAAAGATATTTTGGAAGACAATTTACAAAAATAAAACCCATTTCAAAACCAGTCAGCTTTACCAAGTTTCCTCTGTAGATTCGCTCTCCAGGTTGGCCTGGATGTTCTGCTGCGCAGACTTCTTCCACAGATAGTTACCTCTCACAGAGATCTTAAATTAGCAGCCTACATCTGTTGGTTTTTGGTAGTTCTCTCTCAACTAGTCAAAAATATTCAGTTTTATACCCCAAAACATTGGTTCGTTTCATTGGTTTTAATATTACCAAAATACTAAGTTCAAACTTGATTGGAGTTTGGTATCTTGGGGCATAATTTAAACTGATTGGGCCAGTTTGAATTTGTTTTTGTCTCATGGCAACCCAGCTACTCTAGCTATTTCGAGCAAATGTTACATTGTTACCTTATTCCAGATTCTCTGTGCTTCTCTTGCTAGCTTTTCAACTCTCTTAAATATACAGTACCCCTACATCTTCATGACAAGAGTTACTGGATGGGCTAAAAATTGACAAAGGTGAGGAGGTGGATAATACATGCCTCTTCTGGGTATGTTTTGGGCAAGATGACATAAGTTAGGGAGGGCGGACAGCTCACTATATCCAAAAGCTCAACTGACCCTAATATTACTCTACACCAATGCCATAAGACACTTGATATGGGCTGGCAAGTAGGAGTGGGCTTTACAATTTTTGAAATTGCTTAAAACAAAGGAAAACAGGTTCCTGCCATCATTGGAGGTGGGGTCCCAAGAAGATAGCAGCTCCCGTTACTTCCTAACTTAGTGTGCATTAAAATCCACCCACCCACCACTTTGCCTGTTTTGACCAAGTTGGTTAAACATCCCCAGCATCCAAGGATGCTGCCTGAACTGTTGTGCTCTTCCAGCACCACTAATCCAGAATCTGGTTTACAGCATCTGCAGTCATTGTTTTTACCTCTTAAAAATCCCCAGCGTTAAGCTGGGATCAAAATCGCATGTCAGTCCCAGCAGTTCCTATAACTGTGCCACTGCAGGGACTGTTGGTGCTATCTGCTAGTTCCAGAGGACAGAACCTCCTCCCAATGAGAGTCAGAAATACTAGGAGGTGCACATTTAACCAGTCCTCAGTGCTTTCTGGCTGAGACATGGGCTTTTAATTGGCTTTCCAATTTGATCCTAGCAGTGAAGAGTCCAAACTCTCCCTGCCCATATAATAAACAGAACAGTGGCAGTATAAATACAAAAGTTGGAAAGAGCAATCAGTGGTGGACAGTTGTCTCTCAAACTGGAAGAATGTTTTCTTGATATATAAAAAAAAACTGGTCTTGGGCATACAGGGCACAATTTCAATGTATGCATTTATCACAGAAGTTTGAATTATTGTGAACTGTAATCGAACAAGACGACCGGGCCCACCTAGTAGAATTGGCACATGGATGACTGATGAAATTTAATGCAGAGAAGTGTGAAGTGATGCATTTTGGCAGGGAGAATGAGGAGATGCAATATAAACTGAAGACACAATTCTAAAGAGTATGCCAGAATCAGAGAACTGGGGCATATGTACACAGGCAGTTGAAGATGGCTGGGCAGGTTGTGAAAATGATTAAAAACATAAGGGGTCCTGAACTTTAGAATTAAGTATGCAGAAGTACGAAAGTGAGGAAGTTGTGAGAAATCTTTTAAATATTATTGCACGATACTATCTAGTATTGTGTCCAATTCCAGGCACTCACTTTGGGAAGGATGTGCAAACTTTGCAGAGGCAAAAGAAGATTTATAAGAATGTTTCCAGGAAGGAGAGACTTCTGTCATGACAACAGACTGGAGAAGCCAGAATGGTCCTCATGAGAGAAGCAAAGGTAGACTGAAGATCTGATAGAAGTGCTCATTATCATGAAGAGTCTGGACAAAATACATTAAGAGAAACTATTTCCATTGGTGATAGTATTGAGAATCATGGGAGACAGAATTAAAATGATGTCAAAAATCCAAAGGCAACATGAGGAAAGCACTTTTCACACACAGCGTAACATTAAGATCTTGGATGCGCTGTCTGAAAGAGTGGCTTAGGCAGCTTCAATCATAGCTTTCAAAAAGGAATTGGACCTACAGCACAAAAACAGAAGAAAACTGCAGGCAATGAGAAGAGGGCAGAACAGAGTGGGACTAGCCAAGTTGCTTACCCAAAGAGCTAACCTGGGCTTCGTGGGCTAATACATGAAATTTACATTGATGCAAAAGATTACTTAATTTGATCAGTTTTACAAAACCTGCAGAAATGATTTAAACCAATAGACTCATTAGGGCATGAGTAAGCACAAGATATAAAGGTGATGGGCAGGGGAATAATTTTGCTAACAGCGTCAAGTTTAAGGTTGACTGGACGAGGACATTGTCGTTTTTGATAATTATTAATGAGGAGAGAGAGAATGAAATGGAAAGTTGAGGTGGTCAGGATAAATTATGGAACAGAATGTGTGGACATGGGAAGAAAGTGAAAGCTGGAGGAAAGGGCTTGGTGGGGTTCATTTCTACATGGTCATATTTACATGGAACTGACAATATAAACAAGGCCATATACGTTCCATGTTGCAATGTCACAAGAATTACAAACCTACAAACATATCTTCTGAAATCTTGAGAGGCCCCTTGCAGCTATCCAAGGGTATACTCCCATCTATCCATACTGGTACTAATCGATAAACTGCAGGAGAAACATAGTTTACTTGCAACTTTTGTGTAATATGTTCACTACTCGTGACGTGTTCTCCAATACATTGAAGAAACCAAATCAGGTGGACATTTTGCTGAAAACTTCGATCGAGTCTAATAACATGACTCTGAGCTCTAGCCCCTTGCTGTTTTAATTCTCTGCCCTACTCCCATTCTTATCTGTCCAGGTCTTCATTACAGTAACGTTCAGCAAACACTCAAAAAACAGCAACGCTTCAGTTTATTAGGCACTTTACAACCTTGTTAGTGCTGTTGCAACTTACACCTCCTCTAGTTTAAATGTGCCACCAAATTCAAGGAAATCTCTGGGCTTTTAGCAACAGTGACCTCATTAAGCAGGGTAAGCACATTGAAAACTCTCTCAGACACCAAAGCAGGAAGTGAAAATCACTGTTCATCCTTCACCTTATAAAGAGAAAATGTTTTGAACTAATGTATGGAATTAAAGTAGGTGGTGAAATATGAAATAATTGTAAAAAATAAAAATCTATATATTTATTTTGTCATTATGGACAAACAGAAAACTACCTTTTCAGCATTTGGTTCTGTCAATAATTATGGATTTAGTATATAGTTCATTCTAGAAAGTGTGTTTTATAAATGCATTTACAGCAAGACCAGAGCTCCAAGTTGGAAGTTCACTGATGTCTAGTTGATTTCAGTCTGGTTATATTCAGCTATTCACCTTCTGGAGAAGCACAGAATCGCTGTCAGTAAAACTTCTGTATTTTCCAGTTTATTTGCACTTATTCAGATACTAGAAAATGCTCATTCCTGAAGGGCTTATGCCCGAAACGTCGATTCTCCTGCTCCTCGGATGCTGCCTGGCCTGCTGTGTTTTTCCAGCACCACATTTTTCAACTCTGGTCTCCAGCATCTGCAGTCCTCACTTTCTCCTACTAGAAATTGCTGTCAGTTTCAGAAAAGTAATGAGACATGAGCAATGATGACAGTTCAACCATCATTAACACCACAGATTCCATGCTTTAATGCAACTGTCCACCACCCTAACACAGACCTGCCCTCTTATTCTTTCCTCCCATATTTCACTTTCTGACTCTCCAGTTACTTAAAATCTGCTAAATCTTCAATTTGTTTCCAGGACTGATGCAAGACCAATCTGAGCATTACTTCAGTTTTCTCTCCATTGCTGCTGGATCTTTGCAGCGTATTCTGTTGTCATTTGAGATTTCTAATATCTGCAGTGATTTTATTTGTCATAAATGCAAAGTCAGGTCGTGTTTGTAAGTATCGTGTGATTCTAGTTATGTGATATTTTGGTTATAGAGTGTGGGGCATTTTTTCACCCATTTATGCCAAAACCATAATAGCATCCAAATAGACTATTCACTATTGATTTCCATCAATGAATACAAAATATAACATTGGCACCAGCACAGGCATCACTGATGAGTCTTATAATTTTGACGTTTCATACACAGTTTAGGAAATAAATTGCATTCAGCAATACTTGTTAGCAGTAATCAATTATATATCAAAAGCAGCCACCATTACCCATAGTAAAAGTAATGCCCTTCATATCAGTGATTCCTACTGCATTCCCTAGATACAATGACGAGGTTAGTTACAAAATAGCTGACTGGCTGCTTGTGTAACAGTAATAATTCATGTCACTGACCTTGGTTTCGAAAGCACTTTTAAATGTTGACAGCAAATTACTGCTAAAGGAAGACATTCCTGCAACAGTGAAGTGAACAAGCATGGTGGCCCAGTGGATGTGGGGTGTTTTAAAAAATTCTCAAGGTCAAGGACCAGGCTCGCAGGAAAGTAGTCTGACACAGAACAAACAGCCAAGAGGCGAGTCTGCTAGAATATAAGTGTTTTATTCCCCGCAGCGTCGCCACAACCAGGTCTCGTACTTACAACGGGTCTGGTTTATACTCACTCTACGTGTTACCGGAACTGGAAGCCGTCAGTTCTCGTAGAGCGGTTGACAACAACCCACGCTCGGCGGTTAAACGCAACCCCGGAGCAGACTCACCGAACTGGAGACTTTTCCAGCTGATATACTCTTTTCCAGATATAAACATTCATGTGAACAGCAGAGCAAGGCTAAAAAACACATTCCATTCTGGTTACATACAGATAAGAAGATTCACACGGGAACGTGTATAATAAGATTCACACGGGACTAAGCGACACCTTCCATTTTCGGTTAGATTCACACATGTATTGGGACACAATTTTAACCCTTTACACCACATGGGGTCACATCACATGGTGAATTACTGATTTTATGCCATGTAGGAGATGCTGGATGCATATGGTTCTTCCAAAAACAGTGAGCTGGGGAGCTGCAGACTATGGTTCAATCCAAAGATGTAATTTATCTTAGATTGATCTCATACTTTTGAGTGGAAGGTGTGTGTTTGGGTGAGTGATTGATCAGGGAATGCAGGTATTTTATTAATAAAATTGTTTAAAAATTAGCTAAATCAAGTATTTATGGGGAGACTGGTACATCATCAGTCCATGTTTCTAACAGTGTTTACACATTTGGAAGAAAATGGACTCGTTAGTGACAGGCAGCATGGTTTCATACAGGCAAGGTCATGTCTCACCAACCTGACTGAAGTTTTTGAAGAAGAAAGTGAGGACTGCAGATGCTGGAGATCAGAGTCGACAGTGTGGTGCTGGAACAGCATAAAAGGTCAGGCAGCATCCAAGGAGCTGGAGAATAGATGTTTCGGGCATAAGCCCTTCATCAGGAATGAGGCTTGTGGGTCAGGGCTGAGAAATAAATGAGAGGGGAGTGGGGTTGGGGGGGAGGTAGCTGGGAAAGTGATAGGTGGATGAAGGAGAGGGAGAAGGTGGTTGGTGAATTTTTTGAAGAGGTGACAAAGATAATTGATGAGGGAAGGCTGTGTATATAGTTTATATGGACTTTAGTAAGGCATTTGATAAAGTCCATAAGGCAGATTGGTACAAAAACTAAAATCACATGGAATTTGGGGTGGTCTGGCTAGATGGATACAAAACTGGCTTGGTCATAGAAGACACAGGGTAAAGGTAGCAAGGTGTTTTTCAGAATGGAGACCAGAAACTAGTGATGTTCCATAGGAATAGTTTTAGGTACTCTGTTGTTAGTAGCACACAAATGATCTGGAGGAAAATGTGGGTAGTCTGATTAGTAAGTTTGCAGATGACAGGAGGATTGGAGGAGTTGCTGATAGTGCCAACAATTGTGAAAGAATACAACAGGATTGGCAACTTTGGCACAGAAATGGCAGATGGAGTTTAATCTAGACAAATGTGAGGTGATGCCTTTAGAAGGATCAAATTTAGGTGCGAATTATTTTGTAAACGGCAGTACCCTTAGGAACGTCAACATACAGAGAGATCTGAATGTGCAGGTCCACAGTTCCCTAGAAGTGGCAACACAAGTAGCTAAGGTGATTAAGAAGGCATAATGGCATGTTTGTCTTTATCGGCCAGGCATGGAATACAAAAGTTGGCAAACCATATTGCAGCTATATAAAACCCTTATTAGGCTGCACTTGGAATACTGCGTGCAGTTTTAGTTGCCACACTACCAGAAGGACATGAAAGCTTTGGAGTGTGTGCAGTGAAGGATGTTGCCCAGTCTTGAGGGCTTAGCTATGAGGAAAGGGTAACTGTTTTCACTGAAAAGACGACAGCTGAGAGGAGACATGACAGAGATCTACATAGATAGGGTGGATAGTCAGTGGCTTTTCTCAAGGTTGAAGTTTCAATTACAAGAGACCACAGGTTCAAGGTGAGAGGGGAAGAATTTAAGGGGGATGCGAGAGGGATGTTTTTCACAGAGAGTGGTAGGAGCCTGGAATGCACTGCCAGAAGAGGTGGTGGAAGTAGGCACATTGGTGAACAGAGGGATACGGACCAAATAAGGGCAGAAGGTCTGTTGTTTTAGTTTAGTTAGGGCACAATGATTGGCACAGGTTTGGAGGGCCGAAGGGCCTGTTCCTGTGCTGTACTTCTCTTTTGTGCTTTTCGTAACAAATTAATGTCGCTAAAGTAATGAACACAATCAGTGCTGCTTCGATAAAAAATTATGAAAAAGCATAAAACATAAAAGCTATTCACGTTCTTGTACTTTGTTCTCACCCAAAACAAAATCTTCCTTAACCAAAATTCATACAAGCTCTTTCAGTGACGCTGGGTCAAAATCCTGGAATTGCTCCTAAACAGCATTGTGGGCGTACCTATACCAAATGGATTTCAGCAGTTTAAGCAGTTCAACAGCTCACGCACCACCTTCCCAAGGGCAACAAAGGATTGGCCAGCCAACAACACCCACATGCCATGAATTAACTCATGAGGAGGAATTCATTTTCTCAGAGATCCATTAAGGTTTGGACTTCTCTACACTAAACAGAGGTGAGTGCTGGGTCAAATATATATATTCAAAGCTGAGTTGGAAAGATTTTGAATCCACAAGGAAACTGCAGCTTATGGGGAGATGACAATAAATGGAGTTAAGGCCATCATTAGATCAACCATAATCTGAATAAATGGCAGAGAAGACTAGAGGTGCCAAATGGCCTAGTCCTGCTCTTAATTCTGATATTTTTAAGAACCACGTAATAATATAAAGAAACCACAGCAAATTAGACCTTCAGGATAGTTGAAATATTTTTAAATTCAGTTCAGAACAGTTCGTTAACAAATAACCCTACAATCCATATTTTCAAGACAGAGAAATTGAAGACTCTAACCTGCATGTAGGGAGAGTTCTTTATCGTCATAGAGATGTACAGCATGGAAACAGACCCTTCGGTCCAACCTGTCCATACCGACCAGGTATCCCAACCCAATCTAGTCCCACCTGCCAGCACCCAGCCTATATTCCTCCAAACCCTTCCTATTCATATACCCATCCAAATGCCTCAAATGTTGCAAGTGTACCAGCCTCCACCACATCCTCTGGCAGCTCATTCCATATATGTACCACCCTCTGCGTGAAAAAGTTGCCCCTTATGTCTCTTTTATATCTTTCTCCAATATTCCAACAGTGGCCTAACCAATGTCCTGTACAGCCGCAACATGACCTCCCAACTTCTGTACTCAATACTCTGACCAATAAAGGAAAGCATACCAAACGCCTTCTTCACTATCCTATCTACCTGCGACTCCACTTTCAAGGAGCTAAGAACTTGCATTCCAAGGTCTCTTTGTTCAGCAACACTCCCTAGGACCTTACCATTAAGTGTATAAGTCCTGCTTAGATTTGCTTTCCCAAAATGCAGCACCTCGCATTTATCTGAATTAAACTCCATCTGTCACTTCTCGGCCCATTGGCCGATCTGGTCCAGATCCTGTTGTAATCTGAGGTAAACCTCTTCGCTGTCCACTGCACCTCCAATTTTGGTGTCATCTGCAAACTTATTAACTGTACCTCTTACGCTCGCATCCAAATCATTTATGTAAATGACAAAAAATAGAGGGCACAGCACCGATCCTTGTGGCACTCCACTGGTCACAGGCCTCCAGTCTGAAAAACAACCCTCCACCACCACCCTCTGTCTTCTACCTTTGAGCCAGTTCTGTATCCAAATGGCTAGTT
>NC_057716.1:43284313-43291225 GCF_004010195.1 Chiloscyllium plagiosum
CTATTCCTTATCAAAAATGCCACTCCCCCTCCTGTCTTGCCTCCCTTTCTATCCTTCCTATAGCATTTGTATCCTGGAACATTAAGCTGCCAATCCTGCCCATCCCTGAGCCATGTTTCTGTAATTGCTATGATATCCCAGTCCCATGTTCCTAACCATGCCCTGAGTTCATCTGCCTTCCCTGTTAGGCCCCTTGCATTGAAATAAATGCAGTTTAATTTATTAGTCCTACCTTGTCCCTGCCTGCCCTGACTGTCTGACTCACTTCTATTACAACAAAAATTTGCTGATGCAACTTGTAAAAGGTAATTCAAAATCCATGAAATACTAATTTTCCATGTGCACAGGCTACTATCCTCATCACATAAGACTGAATTTTTTTAATGTAGCCAGTTAACAGGTTTCTAACTCATTAAGTACTACGTAAGGATTAGAATGAGCAGAATTTTTCCATGCCTTTTCTAAGTGTCGGGCCCAGCATGCTAGGTGATGACTAACATGGCCTCACAACAGCAAGACAACTCACAAAATCACCCTCCATTCAGCTCGTTGAGATGGCTCAGGCAAGTGAGTTTTTTACCCTATTACAGCCATCGATATTGGTGACTCAGGTAACCAGAGCTGCGGCCAATCAGAGATCAGGCAAAATTTATTCCTCAGTGGACATCAGTGGTGAGAAGGCAAATTTTTGTTGTTCCTCTGGCCGAGTGGGGTTCATAGGGAGGAAGAGAAAGCGGGGGGGTGACTGTCAAAGACAAGCATCCTTCTCGCCATCTGAGCCTTGAATTGGGACAACTGGAGGCCCCCACCCAGACTCAAGAGGAAAGTTGCCATGCTTTCCCATTCGGAAAATAGTCACCTTTCTCACCCATGATACAGGCAGATGATCAGATGGAAATGTTGAGGCTTTTAATTGGATATTTATTGACCATTTAAAGTCCTTACTTACTGGCAAGCTGAGCCGAATGACCGAAAGGGGAGGCGTGGGGGGTCTCTCCAGGGACAAATTACTGCACTTGTTTGCCCTATTCTCCCCTTGCAGTGATGCGAAAATTGTGTGCATAACTGACATGGTTATTGATACCCTAGCTCCCAACAAGACAAGGCTACTTGAAATCAGTAGTTAAAAAAAGTGTTTTGTGGTGTTGAGGCCAATGCTTATACTAGTAAGGAGAAAGGGAAATCTTACAATATGTTTCAGAGCTTGTCTACAAAATAATTATGGCGTGCTTCATACGCAACTGTGCCATGGGCAGGTACATTATCATAGACTCAGACAAGGAACTGCACCTCATGGCCAACCAGGAGAACCAGAGTACAAAGCAGACCAACTGCTGCAGAATGGAAGTCAGGTGCTTGACTGCCTGATTCTTTGAAAGTGTCTTCCAATTGGATCGATTATATTATACTGGGTACAATTATAACCACAGAGTTGCCAGCTGTTAATCCTGTACTGTTAAACAATA
The DNA here is from genome assembly GCF_004010195.1 of Chiloscyllium plagiosum. NCBI lineage: Eukaryota > Metazoa > Chordata > Chondrichthyes > Orectolobiformes > Hemiscylliidae > Chiloscyllium > Chiloscyllium plagiosum. The sequence continues at coordinate 43,285,780 of NC_057716.1, forward strand.
ATTACTGTTGTTCTATTTCTTTTTTTTTCCCAAATGAATATCAAAGCTCTATTAAACACAAACTGCTTTACTGTTAATCTGTGTCTGTATGGTTAAGGTATTTACATTGTTCATTCAGCCCTTACAAGTCACGAGTTCCTGCTTCTGCCTTACTTCAAAGGTGGCTCTAACTAAAAGGGATGCGATGGTGAGTAGTTGCTCAACCAACCTGTAAGCCACATGGGATTCCAGATGTATTGGAATTCTCACTGCTGTTGAGCCTTTAATCCATGCTTTTATCACATTGAGACTCAATTACTCTAATGTTCTTCCAGCTTTTTTTGATAATTATACCTCTTTAAATTGTAGCTAATTCAGACATCCTACATTCTTACCCAAAGACATGCATTCCCATCACAGAGATCTCAATAGAATCCAATGAGATTTCTGTATCAATTTTAGTATTTTTAAAAATGGTTATCAGATCTGGTTTGAATCTAGCTGGCTTCTAAAGCCATTATTTCTGCTTGTACTCTTTGTTCCGGAGTAATATTCCTTTCTCCAGACATGCATTCCCATCACAGAGATCTCAATAGAATCCAATGAGATTTCTGTATCAATTTTAGTATTTTTAAAAATGGTTACCAGATCTGGTTTGAATCTAGCTGGCTTCTGAAGCCATTATTTCTGCTTGTACTCTTTGTTCCGGAGTAATATTCCTTTCTCCCATTCACTAATCGCCATTGTAGATGACCATCCTTTCTTCCACAGTGCCCCATTAGAACATTACAGAGCAGTACAGACTGTTCGGCCCTCTGGCCCTCGATGTTGTGCTGACCTGTGGAACCAATTTGAAGCCCATCTAATCTACACTATTCCATTCTCAGCCATATGCCTATCCAACGACAATTTAAATGCCCTTAAAGTTGGCGGGTCTACTACTGTTGCAGGCAGCATGTTCCATGCCACTACTACTCTCTGATTAAAGAAACTACTTCTGACATCTGTCCTATATCTATCACCCCTCAATTTAAAGCTGGGTCCCCTTGTGCTAGCCATCACCATCCAAGGAAAAAGGCTCTCACTGTCCTACATGTCTAACCCTCTGATTATCTTACATGTCTCAATTAAGTCACCTCTCAACCATCTTCTCTCCAACGAAAACAGCCTCAAGTCCCTCAACTTTTCCTCATGAGACCTTCCCTCAATACTAGGCAGCATCCTAGTAAGTCTCCTCTGAACCCTGTCCAAGGCTTCCACATCCTGCCTATAATGCGGTGACCAGAACTGTATGCAATACTCTAAATGTGGCCGCACCAGTGTTTTGTACAGCTCCAGCATGATCTCATAGTGCTGAAACTAAATCCCTCTAACAATAAAAGTTAACACACCGTATACCTTCTTAACAGCCCTATCAACGTGAGTGACAACTTTCAAGGATCTATGAACCTGGACACCAAGATCTCTCTGCTCATCTAAACTATCAAGAATCTTACCATTAGCCTAGTATTCTGCATTCCTGTTACTCCTTCCAAAGTGAATCACCTCACACTTTTCCGCATTAAACTTCAATTGCCACCTCTCAGCCCAGCTCTGCAGCTTATCTATTACAGAAATAAAAGTCACTATCCACAACACTACCGACCATGGTGTCATCCACAAATTTACTAATCCATCCTTCTCCGCCCTCAACCAGGTCATTTATAAAAAAGACAACACAGCAGTGGACCCAAAACAGATCCTTGCTAGTACTCCACTAGTAACTGAACTCTAGGATGAATGTTTCCCATTAACCACCATCTCCGTCTTCTTTCAGCTAGCCAATTTCCGATCCAAACCATTAAATCACTCTCAATCCCATGCCTCCATATTTTGTGCAATAGCCTACTCTGGGGAACCTTATCCAATGCCTTACTGAAATCCACATACATCACATCAACCGTTTTACCTTCATCCACCTGTTTGGGACTATCCTCAGCGTTGATTCCTTTCCCAAAGATGCAAAGTAAATTTACAGGACAGAAAATTAGAGATTGGAACATTGAGGGAGGCCCTTCCAGCAAGTGTCTCTGTGCCAGAGCCATGCAATTAAACCAGTTCCCTGCTCTGGCCCTAAATCCAGGAAATGCATTCATAGAATCATAGAGGCATACAGCAAGAAACAGACCTTTTGGCCCAACTTGACCAGGTTTCCTAAACTGAACTTGTCCCATTCGCCTGGTGTTTAGCCCATATCCATATTTATTGCTCTTCCCTAATTGCCCCACCATCCCACAATGTCCTCTACAGTCAGAGTTAGACAGCACCCTTTGGTCCAACCTGTCCACACCGACCACATATCCTGAAAACTGATCTAGTCCCAGTTACCAACACTTGGCCAATATCCCTCTAAACTCTTTCTATTCATGTGCGAATCCAGATTTTTTAATTGTTTAAATGTTGTAATTTTTTAATGTTGTAATTGAAACTGTCTCCATCACTTCCTCTGGCAGCTCATTTCATTACTGGACATTTGTCTATTTTTATGCATTTTAAACACCTCTTCTGTAATGTGGACTCTGTTTGAGACATCACTACTTATTTTCCAGAGTTTCCTAGCTCCCAAGTCTTTTTCCATGGTAAAAACAAAGAAATATTTGTTTAGGATCTCTCATCTACATGTATGGAGCCACAGGAAAGTCAGAAGTGGGACTGTTCAATGATTGTACAATGTTCAGGACTAATCATTTCAAAAAGTTCAGTACCATTTGTACCTTCTCAGATGTTGGAGTTTATATGACCAAATGTCAAGACCTGGACAACATCTGGGTTTGGGCCGACAAGTGACATCTGCCATTTATGCCATAAGTGCCAAGCAATGACCATCTCCTACCAGACAGTATTTAACCATTGCCTCTTGATATTGTAAAATTGCTATCACTGATTCCTTTTATGTATTTAGCCAAGTTCCTTTTCAAAGCTCATTACTGAATTTGCTTCTACTTTACTTTCAAGCCACACATTCCATTATTGCATATCAATGCCTCACTTCACCTTTGGCTCTTTTCGTAAATAACATTTGACTCCTATTGACCCTTAAGCTATAGAATATAGTTTCGTCATATGGTTTTGAATTTTTCTAACAATTCTTCCTTTAATCTTCTCTGATTTCAGGGGAGTAATCCAAATTTCTTTAGTTTCTCCAAATGACTGAAAGCTTTCATCTCTGCTCTAGAAAAGCTCATCTGCACCATCTCTAAAACTTAATAACCTTCCTAAAGGGCAATGCACTGAAGTGACCAGCTGAAACCTAACAAGTGCTTTAGAAAAGTTTATTTATTTTATTTGATGTGGGGCCCTTGAAGTGGTGATATTGAGCTGTTGTCTTAAACTGCTGGCATTCATTGATGCAGATGCACCACAGTGGCATCAGGGAGATTATGATTTTGACCCAGCAACACTGAAGGAATGGTGATATATTTACAAGTAAGGCTGGTGAGAGGCTTGGAGAGCAACTCACAGGAAGTGGTGAGCCCATGTATCTGCCACCTTTACCCTCCCAGCTGATGGAGATCACAGGTTTGGAAGGTGATGTTGGAGAAGCCTTGGTGAATTACTGCAACATATCGTGTCACTGGTGCACACTGCTGCTACTATGTATTAATGGTGAAGAGAGGGAAAATGGAAGGTGGCGGATAAGATGCCAATCAAGTGGGCTACTTTGTCCTGGATGGTGTCAAGCCTCTTGAGTGTTGTTGGAGCTGCATCTATCCAGGCAAGTCGGGAGTATTCCATCTCACTCCTGACTTGTGCTTTGTAGATGGTCGATAAGCTTTGGAGAGTTAGCTGGTGAGTTATTTGCTGCAAGATTCCTAGTGTCTGACTTGCTCTTGTTGGCACAACATATATATGGTTGGTTCAGTTCCGTTCCTGATCAATGATTACTCCCAGGAAGCTGATATTGGGAGATTCAGCGAAGGTAATTTTGTTGACCATCAAGTGGTGATGGTAAAATGGTCTTTACCTGGCACTTGAGTGCAGTGAATGTTACTTGTCACAAATGGATACGGTTGGGTTTATATCAGGGGTTTGCGAATGGTTAAAGAAAGCTATCATCACATTTTAAGAGTTGAAACACTACAGAATAACAATAGGGACAGCTATGAGAATTTTTTATGTTCTGTACAGTCTGTACTATATATGTTAGTAAAAGATACTAGTTTGGAAAGCTCACTTTCTGACAAAGCCATTGAGTCATTAATGACAGGGAAATACTGCATATTTCATTGTCACGTTAACAAGTTTCATCCATTTACCCTTTGTGGTTTTTAAACTATTTGAACAGTTTAAGAGGTTACACGTCATTTTTAAGGAGAATAATGTAACACATTTCATGAAGAAAAACATCCCAAGATACTTTACTTCCAGTTACCTGGCTAATTTTGACACTGAGCCATTTAAAGAGATAGTGCTTATTTGATCTAACTAGTTAGACCTGCAATTGCAAAGTGAAGATAAACAAAAAGAAATAAATCATTTCTACTCCCATCCTTTCATAAAGCATACTTGCCATTTTTATTTGGCTGCAACTTAAGAAAGAAAATATTTTGCACTCATTGCCTGCCCGACTCTGAAATCCTCTCCATTTCCTCATCTGCCTCATGTGAAACTTTGCGTCCACTGCTCCTTAAGCTTCCCTTCTCCTCACTTCCTGCCTCAGTGCTATTTGCATCATTTAAGCCTTCCCATGTCCATGTTCGTCTGCCTTTTCTGTGCTCACTTCCAGCCTGTAGTTCTAAGCCAATATCACACAAAGCTACAAGTAGTTGACAATGCAGATAGCATCGTAAATAAAAAGGTGTTTCTCCATTCGTTCCATGAACAGTTGATTCACTGGTGCACGACAAGTCAACTCCTTTATTTACCTGATGGCCTTCAATCAAGTATCAATTTGTTAGTTGATTGATGTCCACTGTTCTATGAAAATAATTCACATTTGCAACTTATTCATCTGATTTTTTAAAAATGCTTATGGTTTGATTTATCTGCTTTCTTTCCTATTAATACTTCATTTTCAGTCGCTGACAATCCAACAACTTGTAAGTTAAAAATCACACAACACCAGGTTATAGTCCAACAGGTTTAATTGGAAGCACTAGCTTTCAGAGCGACGCTCCTTCATCAGGTGGTTGTGGAGGACACAATTGTAATGCACAGAATTTATAGCAAAAGTTTACAGTGTGATGTAACTGAAATTATACATTGAAAAATACCTTGATTGTTTGTTTGTTTGTTCAGTCTCATGTGTTTGAATGACCATGATAGTTTCACTGCTTTCATATGTAAATCACAAAACCCTTTTTGAAAGTTACATTCTCAGGTTAACTGTAACAATTGGTGTCAGCCAGATAAGATGTTAAAGGTGTTAGCTCCCGTGTTCCCTGTGAGTGTCTGTTAGAGAGAGTGTATATGTGTGTTTCCTGATGAA
>NC_057716.1:43291869-43294260 GCF_004010195.1 Chiloscyllium plagiosum
CAATGTATAATTTCAGTTACATCACACTGTAAACTTTTGCTATAAATTCTGTGCCTTACAATTGTGTCCTCCACAACCACCTGATGAAAGAGCGGCGCTCTAAAAGCTAGTGCTTCCAATTAAACCTGTTGGACTATAACCTGGTGTTGTGTGATTTTTAACTTTGTACACCCCAGTCCAACACCGGCATCTCCGAATCACAACAATTTGTAAATTTTGTTGTTGTACTTGCTACTTTATGAACTTGTTAATTCACTGATTCCCACCTCTACATTAACCTACTAACTGCTATAAATTCACTGTTGCATGATACTTATTAATTGTGTGCCCATTACTTTACTGACTTGGAAGCATTTTATTTCCTCAATCATATCCCTTCATTAATTTGTTGGTGTCTGTTGCTTTAGAATATATTTAATTTAGTGGTGGTCAGTGCTCTATTCACTTATTAATTTGCTGTTATCCACTCCGCTGTGCTGCAATACACATTGATGATCTAAACTGACCCATGTGCAAATTGAGTTTTCGATGTGCATCACCAAACACCTTTTAACTTAAAATTTGCCAGTTTATTATTTTTAACTTTTAATTTTTACTTTTAACATATTATGATATCGGCAACTTCTGTCAATCATTTTCTTTGAGTATTTTCACACTGCTCGAGAACATGAATCCTGCGTCATTTTGTAAACATGAGATGGAATAGGTATGATATCAAGTGAACTTGGATTGGAAGATGAAGACACAGGTGGGTGTCGTCTATTGGTTACCTAACAGTAGCTATAGTTTCAGACGGAAAATAAATCAGGAGGTAATGAGGCATGTGTGATTGTAATCTTTAAAGAGATTGGTAAAATCAATTTGGCAGAGGTAGCCACAAGGGCAAATTCATTGAGTGCATTTGGCATAGCTTCCTAGAACAATGTGTTGTAGATCCAACGGAATCAGGCCATTTTGGATCTGGTGATATGTAAAGAAACAGCTTTAAATCAAATATCCCAGAGGGAACAATAACCAGGGCATGGTAGAATTTAGCATTCAGATCAACACATGAGACGTTTTGGTTGGAAACAACTGCATTCAACTTGAATAAAAGATTATTACAAAGGAATGATGACAGAGTTAGCTGGAGAGGATAGGGAAAAAGGGTTTAGTTGAAAAGAAGGTTGGTGAACAATGGCAGATGTTTAAGAAAATAGCTCATGACTCACAATAAAGAAGAGGAAGGAGAATTCTAGAAAAAAGAAAAACCTATCACAGTTAACTATGGTTGGGGATAGTTTCAAATTAAAAGAAAAAAAAGTGGGAAAAATTCATGGTAAGCCAGAGGATTGGAAAAGTTTTAAGAGCCAATAAGAGAAAATAAATTTTGAGAGTAAATCAGCAAGTAATATCAAGACAGACTATAAGAGCCTCCTTAATCAAACGATAGAGGCCAAAGTGAACTATGGTCCCTTCAAGAATAAGGCTGGAGAAATATCAGTAGGGAACCATGAAATGGCAGAGGAGTTGAATAAATACTTTGCAAGAGTCTTCACAGTAGAAGATACTAATGTTATTCCAAACATACAAAATAATCAAGGTGCTAGAAGGAGTTTTTGGGGAAGGAGTAGGGAGCGAAATAGATACTTTTCCCCCAGGGATGGATATTGTATTAGGGAAACTAATCGGGCCAAAGGCTGATAAGTTCTTTGACCCTGATGGGTTGCATTAAAATATTAAAGGATGTAGCTACAGAGGTATTGGATGTACTGTAGTGATCTTCAAGAATATGGAAAAGTTCCAGAGCAATGGAAAACTGCAAATCTAACACCCTTGTTCAAAAAAAGGAAAGAGACATAAAACAGTAACTACAGGCCTTGGAGGATAATATCTATCATTGGGAAAATGTTAGAATCTAATATAAAATTGCAGAGCATTTAGAATCAGCTTCACAAAGGAAAAATCATGACTGACAAATTTATTAGAATTCTTTGAAAAGGTAACAACAGGATAGATAAAAGGAGAACCAGTAGATGTAATATATTTGGACTTCCAAAAGGCATCTGATAAGGTATCACACGTTAGCCCACTTAAGTGCTGAGGCAGTATATTAGCACGGATAGAGAAATGGCTAACAGAAAACTGAGAGATGATATAAAGAGGGTATTTTCTTCAAGATGACAGCAATATGTAGTGATAGAGTGCCCCAAGGATCAGTGCTGGGGCGACAAGTATTTGCAATGTATAACAAAGACTTTGATGAGGAAAATTAACATACTATAGTAAGTTTGTGGATGACACAACATTGGGTGGAAAGGCAAGTGGTGAAGATGACACCAATGAGTGTGTGTAGACAATGAGTTTGTGGGCGGCACGGTGGCACAGTGGTTAGCACTGCTGCCTCACAGC
>NC_057716.1:43294292-43306324 GCF_004010195.1 Chiloscyllium plagiosum
CCATACTAAATTGCCCGTAGTGTTAGGTAAGGGGTAAATGTAGGGGTATGGGTGGGTTTCGCTTCGGTGGGTCGGTGTGGACTTGTTGGGCCGAAGGGCCTGTTTCCACACTGTAATGTAATCTAATCTAAATCTAAAAACTAAGCAGATAGAATACAGTGTAGGAAAACATGAGATTGTGCACTTTGAAGATTAGAGGAGCTGATATTTTTTGTTTAACTTAAGAAAAACTGCAGCAAGCTGCAGCACAGAGGGATTTCCAAGTCCTTGTCCATGAATCACAAAAAGCCAACATCCAAATTCAGTGGGTAGTAAGTGAGGACAATTGGAATGTTTCAAAAGGAAAGAAGATTAAAAATAAAGAAGTCTTACTCGGACTGTAGAAGGCACTAGTTAGACCACACCTGGAATAGTGTAAACAGTTTGTTTCCCTTATGTAAGGGAAGATAAACTGGCATTGCAGGCAGACCAGAGAAAGTTCACATTAAATCCCCCCATGCCCAGGATCAATGAGGAGAGTTTGATTAGGTTAGGTCTGTACTCATGTAGTTAAGAAGGATGAGAGATAACTTTATTGGATCATAAATGATCCTTAGGAAGCTTGACAAAGTAGATGTTGAGAGATTGGGTCTTTTTGTGGGTGGGTTGAGATCCAACCGAAATAACCTCAGAGTAAGGAATCACCCATTTAAGGCTAGAAATGAGCTGCAATTTCTTCTCTCAGAGAATAGCGGATCTGTGGACTTTACAGGCTTTGCTATTAAATACATTGAAGATTGAAATAGAGAGGTTGTTAATCAGTATGCACATGATGGTAAGCAGTTTCCCCGGCGGATCACCACGTCTTAAGAGAAGGTAGGACCTCAATGCTCCGGAACACGGAGTACAAAAACAAGGAAGTTACACTAAAGCCATAGAGGTCAGTGTTGGGTCTCAACCAGAGCTTTGTCTCCACAATTCTTGGCACTTTAGGAAGGATGGTGAGGTCATGAGTAATGTACATGAGACTTTTATCAGCATGCTACCAAAGATGAGTGACCTTACAAGTGTGGGGTGATTGAAGAAGATGAAATTTGGTTTTTCCTTAAGCAGGAAAGGATTGGGGAAGATCCAATGGAGATAATCCAAATGCAGCAGTGTCTTTATAGAATAAGTGGCAAGAACCATTCCCTCTGACAAGTGGTTCAGTAAGAGAAGTTTATAGATTTATAATAAATAGTAAATGAACTAGATAGAAGGGGAAAGATGATAAAGTTTTCATACTGGATTTATAACATCTGACACATACCACTGAGAAAGTTTGCTTCAATAGAAACTTTCAAAAAGCATTTATGCATGTATTTTGAAGAAGCTAATTTGGGAGGAGAAAAACTGGAATATGGGATCAAACTGGTCAGTTCTTTGAAAGAGGTGGTGCAATCACAGCAATCAAATGGCTGTTTTTTTGTAATGTACTATTGTGAAAATCTACGTCAAATTAATTAGCTCTTCACATTCCAGAATTAGTGCACTTGTGCCCTGGCATCTCAGAAATACGATACAGTACAAGGCATCATTTTGAAGCTGAAGAGTCAGACCTAATCAACTTATCCTCTGTCACACTGTCATAGCATGTTTTGTCCAATGTTCAGCCTCTAGGGTTCCGAGTGACCTCCATGATACCCTAAATGAAGATAGTAACCAAACTGCAGCCTGACAAGGAGACTGACGAGCTCCAATACGACTTCTAGGAATTTAAACTCAGCTAATTTACCAAGGCGATTTTGAATGCTTTTTGCAGCATTCATTGGCATCGTAAATCAAAGAGATAGGATAGCAATAAATTAAAGCTCAACCATCCAGCAAATTCTCCCATGTTTCCCCCACGCCAATCCCCACTTTCAAGCAGCTTTGCACCAAAAGGAATATATTTAACTTCCACTTTTGCCTCTAATCTTGCAGATATTCACCCCTAATGGCATTATCAACTGACCAGCTCTCAACCCTCTGAAAAGTGCATGACAAGCCCATTAGACCATCTTGGAATGAAACCCTGAAACGTAATTCTCATTATTTTTTAACACAGAACCTTATATTAAAGCTACAACTTTTATTGTTAAAAACAATTAGTTGTGAAATAATGTTTCAGGATACTGCACCTAAGAATTTCAAAGACAAATATTTAAATATTTGAACATGACTTCAAACAGGAGGTACAAGATTCTGAAAAATATATTTTAAATAACTATTTAATCTTATTAATAATTAGCATATACAATATGTTCCTATCATTCCTCATGATAGGATTCCTCAAATCTATTCACAAATAAAAGTCCAATTTACATGAATCTACTTCATCAAAATTAATGCCCACTGCACTTTACAGCATATAAGCATTTACTTAAAATAAGCACCAATTTCATTAATAGCTGAAAATTAAGGCATACTCAAAATGTATTTTAATACCTGAAGGATCAGAATATAGACAGCAAGATTTAAAAAAAATATTTCCTTACCGGTCTACTCTCTCTTTGAGAGGATGAAGATGATGATACACTCCTATGAGATGGAGTTGATATTTGGTGAGCAGGCGACATGTTCTTCTCCTCTGAGCTCATGGTTACTGATGGCGGTTTGATGTATGCAGTAACAGTTGCACTGTGGCCTTCAATTAAGCTATGAAGTTACCACTTGACTTATTTATGTTAACGAGCATTATTCCAATTAGCACTGCAGCCACAACCACTTTGGAATCCTGGAGCTCAAGTAACTTTCTGTTTACCAGTACAACCTATTTAGTGAAGAGAGAGAAGAGAGAGAGAGAGAGAAAATGCATTGCATTAAACTAATAGACACAATTGTTTTCAGCCTGCATTTAGCAGTACAGCCAACCAATAAAAGGTAATCAAATCCAATTCAAAATGAACAACTTTATTTGCCACTAGCCATGATTTCACTGCCAGATTGTATTACCGATCACTGTAACTTGAACCATAATACATGAAAAATATTCTTTCCTCTAATTGTGAACGAAGACATCACAACCTACAGATTACTCACCTTTAAAATGTAGTCATCAGCCAGCCTAAAGTGGGTAACTATTTGTCCATTTTTACCAATGACAATAGCTGCCTCACCATTGGTGCACTCTTTGAAGGTATGTTTGGGATTGTGGGGTTCTGGAATGCGCTCCCTGGGAGGGTATTTGAGGTGGGTAACCTCACAACCTTTTAAAAAAGGTACTTGGATGAACACCTGAGGTGTTGTAACGTTCGTGGCTGTGGGCCGAGTGTGGGAATGTGAGCTGGTGTAGGTTTTAGTGTATTTTTTGGTGGTACAGACTCAACAGCCAAAGGCCCTCTGCTATGATGTACAATTACGTAAAAAGTAGATGTTGAATATTAGAAAATAAATTGTAATATCGAAAGGTCATTTGACCACTATTTTCGGTTATCAGCTTTCCGAAACAGCTGAGAAATTATTATTACACTTACCCAGTGCAGACCTCATCTTTGCTCCATAAGTCCAAGCTATGCATTTGAACAGATAAGGCAAACAACTAGTTTAAGATTTTCAGTCATAGATCTGGCATGAGAACACACAGAACAAGTGGGTCATTTCTTATCTGTGAAAGCTGTTCACTATTTCAGGATCTTCCTGGAAAGCAAACATAACTTCTAGGCTTCTTTGGTTTGCAGCAAGTTGTCTTCTTAAAATTCCATCTGACTTTCCTTCTCCCTCAGCTCCAACAAGAGTAAGGCAGAAGTGGATACTGCAGATGCTGGAAATTAGAGTCAAGATTAGAGTGGTGCTGGAAAAAGCAGGTCAGACAGCATCCGAGCATCAGGAATAGCTGATGAAGGGCTTTTGCTAGAAACATCAATTTTCCTGCTGCGCTTTTCCAGCACCACTCTAATCTTGACTTCACTAAGAGTAAATTCAGAAACTACTCTGTACTAAATCGAGACCAGTCATTCAGTGCCTCTGCCACTCAAAACACAGCAATGGTGGCCTAGGGCAGATCAGATCATGTTGAATAGTGGGACAGGCTAGAATTTGCCCCACCACACATGGTGGATGCCCGCTCCTGTCCCTTACGTTTCCTCCCTTCCACTGCCCATAGTGCCAAACTACTTCCAAAGTTCTACTGTGGTCCAGCTTCTACATTGTACCTTTCGCCAGTTTCTCTGTAATCTCTCATACCCTCTCCAACTTTATCTTGAGACCAAATTCCAGGTTCTCTCAATCACTATTCTCATGGAACCACAGCCATCAAGAATCTCTTCCAAGCTTTAAATTCAGCTGTCGTTTAACATGACTGTCTCTTCAGGAGTATTCTCTCTCTCTCCTTCACGTCTGTTAACTACATCTCCTTCAGATGTAGTGTCTTGGAAACTACCATCCCATCTCCAATATCCAATTTCTTGTCCAAATTAGTTAAGCGTACTGTCGTCTTTCAAATCTGGCCCATCTCTTTCCAAGGACTCCATCTTTCTGTCTCTATCATCAAATTTCCACTCCTACAAAAGAATTAAAACAACTCTTCGGAAATTTATAAAAATCTCTGTGACAATGACAAAAGGAAAACCAGGCTTTCACAGTCTTCTTGACCTCCATCCATTCTTCACACCATTCTCTGCCAATGTGTGGAACAGCCCTTGCCTGATTCTAATTTATCTCTATCCATTCATGGACAGAGATTCACCTTCTCTTTTTGTTCCTGCACAACTACCTTTATCCTTAACCCAACGAGAAAATGCTGGAAAATCTCAGCAGGTCTGGCAGCAACTGTAAGGAGAGAAAAGAGCTGACGTTTTGAGTCTAACTGACCCTCTGTTTCCATTCTGCTCCGTAATTTTATTTCATTTATTTAATTTATTTTTTAAAATATTTTTTCACTGTTCTGCAACTCTTTCAAAAAAAAAAATCAAGGGTCAGTTCTTTTCTCTCCTTACAGATGCTGCCAGACCTGAGATTTTCCAGCATTTTCTCTTTTGGTTTCAGATTCCAGCATCCACAGTAATTTGCTTTTACCTTTATCCTTATCCCTACTTATTTCTTACCCATATATGTTTCTTCTTGATATAATCTGAAAACTTGCCAGGCACTTCCAATTGTGTCTTCCGCACAGAAGCATCACTGGCAAGATGGCTTTAATTGACCACCCTGAACCGCCCTCAAGAAAGGTGATGAGCCACCACCTTGAACAACTGCAGTCAATGTTGGTACAGCCAGTGCTATTAACGAAGGAGTTCCAGGATTATTATTCAGTAAAGGAAGAGCAATACAACTCCAAATCAGGATGGTGTGTGACTTAGAGGGGAACTGGCAAGTGGCAGTGTTGCAAATGTTTGATGCCCTTGTCCTACTGGGTGGTACAATTCGAAAGTTCCAGCCTCTGAATGGAACTTGCAGTCACAGTTTTAATATAATCAATGGTGACCTGCAGGATATTAATGTTGGGAGATTCAATTATGATAATGCCATGTTACATCAAGAGGAAATAGTTAGATTCTCTCTTGTTAGAGGTGATCAATGCATGGCTTTTAAAATTCATTCATGGGATGTAGACATTGTTGGCTAAGCCAGCATTTATTGCCCATCCCTAATTGTTGTCAACCATATTGCTGTGGAGTTGGAATCACACGGAGGCCATGTGAGATAAGGACAGCAATTTCATTCGCTAAAGGACGTTAGTGAAACAGATGGATTTTTTCCAACAATTGACATTCATGGATATCATTAAGACTCTTTATTCCAAATTTGTTTTTGGAATTCAAGCTTTACCATCTGCCATGGTGGGATTCAAACTTGGATCCAAAGAATCCCTCCAGTGTGGAAGTAGGTCAATCAGTCCATCCAGTCTGGGGCCCTAGAATATTACCTGGATCTCTGGATTAATAGTTGAGCAATAATACAAATAGGTCAACTCACGCCACATAAATGTGGGAGGAATGTTACTTGCCATTGATTAGCTGGATGCTGATACTTGTGGCCATGGCTTGTTTCTCTATCTGAAGAGATATGAATGGTGATGGACTTGCTGCAATCAGTGAACTTCGTCCATACTAAAGCAGTCATTAATGAAGCAGAAGAAGAAATGTTGACATTTATGGTTGTCTATCCAGGAGGACCACCTGTAAAGTCCTGTGGCGGAGATGACTGCCCTGCAAAAACCAAAACCATCTTTCCTTGTGTTAGCTCCTTGTGTTTGTCTGTGAAGAGATTTCCAAGATGATTACCACTGTTCTTTTGCAAGGGCTGCTTCATGCCTACCTGGTAAAAGGCTACTTTGATGGCAAGAACTCATTTCAAATCTGGAAGTCAGCGTTTTTGGAGCGTGTTTTGATCAAGCCCATAATGAAGTTTTAGAATGATATTAGTGGATGACTACGAATCAAGGTTAAATAATATAATTTTGATTATACAATGACACTTTCCATCCATTTGCGAATGATTAAAAGTAAACAGTTGGGGTTATAACTGGGCAGATTGGATTTGCCCTCCTTTTAGGGGACAGCAGATACCTGGACAATTTTCCACATTATCTGGTTGATGCCAGTGTGATACCTGTAAAGGAACTGCTTGGCTGGAGCACTAGTTCAGGCACACAAGTCTTTGATGCAAAACCAAGCAAAATCTTCACATCCACCTGTGCCTGCTGAGCTGCTCCATTAGTGAGTCTTGGAATTCAGCCAACTATTCCGAAGGTCAACCCCAATGGAAGAAGCAATGTCTAACCATCTGTTTCAATTGATACAATTCATGGATGGGGCCTCATATTTGGGCACAATTAAAGTGTGTGAAGGGAGGCAAAGCTTCGGGTATTGATATCATCAATAACAGTTCTGTCTGCTGACATTTTGAAAGTAGTAAGTTATTCTTTTAACTTTTTCTTTCAAAGTCTATACGTTTATTTAGATAAGATTAATAGGTATAGAAACATAGAAGACAGGAGCAGGAGTGTTCATACAGAAGTACAAACCAAACATATAAAATAGAAGCAGAAACAGACAATTCATTCCCACTGCCACACAATAAGAACATGGCTGATTGAGGACTCCACATTTCCATTAACCTACAATGACTTTAGATTCCCTAGCCGAATAAGAACCAATCACCCTCAGTCTTAAAAATACTTAATGACCCAGGCTCTACCACCTCTGAGACAGAGTTCCAAAGCTATACAAGCCTCAGGAAAAAAGAACCTCTCCATCTCTATCCTTTAAGGGAAATTCTTAATTTTAAAATGGTGCTGGTTAACCCACAAGAGGAAATATCCTTGTTAAGTCAATTTAGGATCCCATTCACTTTAATCAAGTCACTGCTTACTCTTCCAAGCACCAATGGAAACAAGCTTATATTGTCCAATCTATCCTAACAGCTTTTTCACTCCAGGTATCAGCCTGGTAAAGCTCCTTTGAACTGTCCCCATTGTATTTAAAACAAGGAAACCAAAACTGCACACAGTATTTGAGATGTGGTCTTACCAATGCTCTGTATAACTGAAGCATAACATCATTACTTTTATGTCCAATTCCTTTCACAAAGTATAGCATCCCATTCGCTTTCTTGGTTATGTGCTCAAACACCATTACATTGAAATCCCTCTACAATCTCAGAATTATGCAGTTAATTTTGGTTTTAAGTTGCACTCTTCCTTTTAATTCTTCCTACCAAAGTGAACAACTTCATATCTTCCCATCTCATAATCCATCTGCCAAATCTTTACTCAATTTGTCAATATCTATCTGCAATTTCCTCATGTCTGCTTCATAACATACTTTCTTACGTGTCTTGGTTAATTTACAAATTTAGCTACCGTTCTGTCATTTCCTCCTCTAACTAACTGATGTAAATTGATAAAGTTGAGATCCCAGCATAGACATCTGTGATACACCGTTGTCATACCCTGCCATTCAGCAGACTGTTGTCCCTCAGCTAGTCAGCCAATCTTCTACCAATGTTGATATTTTACCTCCTTCCTATGAGCTTTGTTCTCTGCAATAACCTTTAATGTAGCACATTAGCAAATGCGTCCTGGAAATCCAAGTACAAAATGCCTATAGCCTCTCCTTTATCCATAGTGCATGTTTGCTCCTTTAACAGACTACAATAAATTGACTAAACATGGCTTCTCTTCAACAAAAGCATATCAACTCTTCCAGATGACTTCAAATTTTTCCCAAGTGTGTAGTTAAAATCCCTTCACTAATCAATTCTAAAACCTTCTAATGTCAAGTTAAATGGCCTACATTGTCAAGATTTCTGCTTCCCTCCTTGAATAGTGGGGTCATATTTTGTATTTTTCAATCCAACAGAACCAGTATTGAATCTAGGCAATTTTGGAAAAATATCAACACAAAAGCTACCTCAATAGCCACCTCTTTTAAGATCACAGCTCCATCAGTTTGTTCAGTGCTACTTCCCTTATGATTTTAATTTTGCTAAACTGGTCTCTCCCTTTAACCTCCTGGTTTATAGCTATCACTGGAAAGTTTCCGCATAGTGAAGATAGAAGCAAGATATTTGTTAATCTCATCCGGCACTTACTTATTATCTACGATTAACTCCTCCCTCACACTCTCCAGAGAACTAACACTGACCTTACTTTCTCATTTCCTTTCTAATCACCTAGAAACCCAGCTCAAAGTGGAGAGGATCTCCAAGCAGATCGCACATATCGACACAGACATCAAGTTTCTACAGAAATGCGGGAAAGCAGGAAAGATCCCAAAAGGATTACGGATCACGAATCCACTCAAGTCAACCTACTACACAGACTACATGGAGAGACTTTGCCACCGTACCTCTGCAAACTCTTCAACCATCTCGAGGACCAACTGTACAGCAGGTGCCACAACCTTGAAAGTGAGATGGAGTCCACACTCTCTCCAACCGGCATCTCCAAATTGTAGAAACTCTCGTTATTCATTTTTGTTATTCCTAGCTAGCTTCCTCTCGTACTCTGGTTTCTTCCTCCTGATTAACCTTTCATAATCAATCATTCTCTATCAATCTTTATATTCTGATCATTCATCTCACCTGCCACACATTCATTGCAGTTATATGTTTTTTCCTTAAATCTAATACTTTCCTCAACTTCTTTCCCTAACCACAGATAGTGGATCCTCACTATGACATTTTCTTTATAGTAGATATATACTTACCTTGAGTATTCAGAAATATCCAAGAAGCAGGAGAATGGACGTTTCGGGCATGAGCCCTTCTTCAGGGCCTGCTGCGCTTTTCCAGCAACACATTTTCAGCTCTGATCTCCAGCATCTGCAGTCCTCACTTTCTCCTATTCGGAAATACCCCCTTAAATGTCTACCACTGTGACTCTATTGATCTATCTTCTACCCGAGTTAATCAGTTCACTTCAGCTAGCTCAGCTTTCATGTCAAACAATTGTCCTGACGCAGGTTTCAAATACTAATCCTAGATTCCAATCTCCTCCCTTTCAAACAATGTAAAATTCAATCTTATTATGGTTGCTAGTGTGAAGTAAAGGCAAAGTTTCAGTTACATGGCTCGGTCTGATTAATACTTTTACAAGGTTATGAAAGAAAGCATTTTTTTCAAAGCAGTTTTCAAAATGAGTGTGCTTTTGTTTTTTACAATGCCTTGCTATTGTTATCATGAAACTCACTGGTTCTATTGTGCAAACTGGGGGAACAGGATGCATGGGGCCCATGGAAGGGGTATAGAGGGAGTATGAGGAGAGAGAGTGGAGGCAGGGACGTATCTTATGGGAATGGAGGTGGGCCTGCTAACCAGCCTACCTTGGCATGCGCCCACCTCCACAGCCGCCCAAAAGCGGTCTCTAGACGCAGCAGGCAGATTCCATTCCACCCCCTGCCTCCTGGACTGAAAATCAGACTGCTGGGGCCCTCTCAGAGTAGACAGGTCAGCTGACTCTTGTATTGTAATGCAACATTTGTATCAGTGATACAAGAGAGTGCTAAAGAAATACCACCAGCAATGTTTCTATTGCATGCTCCAGATTCAAAGCGAAAAATATCAAGTGTATTTGTTTAAACCAGATCCACCAGCATTCAGGCAACACACTTGCAAAATCCACCACAATGGAGAGGGTACTGTGTTCGGATGGTTGAAAGATACCTCCTCTGCTTAGGATTTGTTTCTCAACTCTCATATGGGGTGGTGTTCCAGGGAAGGATGCAGGAAATGCTTCAGTGGCACTTTGACGCTCTCCCTGAAACATGGAGGCACCAACATTAATGACTGGGAGAAGTTTATTACCCATCATTCAAATGGTGATATTTAAATCAAGTTGCATCACGCTTTGCGTCCCGCTGCCTTTAATGATGAGGTGGAGTGATCACCTCAGCAAAAAGAAAAGGAAGAAATGTAGCACTCCGAATTACACTGCCACCTGGGATATTCTGTCCTGAGTGCTCAAAGGACAGACTGTTCAGCCCTTTGAAGGCCCATGACAGGAACTCGCAACCTGGTGTAGATGTCATCTTGAAACCAAGGGATACCAACACCTGATTAAGTGCAACAAATAGTCTTCTGTTATGCAAATTCAGCACCCATGCTTACTAAGAAAATAGGATCCAAATTCTTAAGGCAAATAGCAACAGAAGTCATTGAAAATTCCTCTCTGTTCAATGCAGTTCAAAACCAATCACCACTGGCAGCACCTCAAATGTTTTATAAACATTAAAAGCAAAATTTGTTTGAGACACGCATTTGATTTGTCTATCAGTACCCAAGAACAATTTGTCCAAGTATTCCTGTACTGCTGGGGTAATTACCAATTTTAAACCTATGTAGTAACTGTTCTTTTATGCACAGCTTCAGCATGATCCAACAGTTGGTCACCTAATTTTTTTTTTTACACATAATTGTTTACTATATTCAAAGGCATAATCAATAACTTGCACTTGGGTAAAGCTTCTTATACAAGAGAGATGGTTTGCACCTTAATAAGTTAGGGACCAGCATTCTGGCAGGCAGGTTTGCAACTGCAACACAGCTACGTTTAAACTAAGTAGCAGGGGGGAGGGGACAAACTGGATGTTTAAGAAGGAAATTGAAGGGAAAGTTAGAACAAGGGAAGTCAAGAAAGACAACTGTATCAATGAAGCAGAAAACTCTAAAAGGGATCATGGTGTAAGGTTGAGTGAAATAGGAGTTGATGGGAAGGGCGAGGGCAGTAATAAATTAAAAATACTATATATGAATGCACGAAGCATTAGAAATAAGATGGATGAGCTGGAGGCTCTTTTGGAAATTGGCAGATACGATATTGTGGGGATAACTGAGACGTGGCTTCAAGTGGACAGGGCCAGGGAAATGAATATTCAAGGCTACACGTGCTATCGTAAAGACAGACTGACGGGCAGAGGGGGTGGGGTGGCCATGTTGGTAAGGGATGATATTCAGTCCTTTGTGTGGGGGGACCTAGAATCAGGGGATGTAGAGTCAGTATGGATAGAGCTGGGAAATTCTAAAGGGTAAAAAGAACCTCTTGGGAGTTATCTACAGGCCCCCAAACAATAGTATGGATGTCGGATGGAAGTTGAATCAGGAGCTGAAATTGGCTTGTCGCAAAGATGTTACTATAGTTGTTATGGGGGATTTCAACATGCAGGTAGACTGGGAGAATCAGGATGGTATTGGACCTAAAGAAAGAGACTTTGGGGAGTGCGTCCGAGATGGATTCTTAGAACATCTGGTGCTGGAGCCTACCAGGGAGAAGGCAATTCTGGATCTGGTATTGTACAACGAACCAGAATTGATCAGTGACCTCAAAGTGAAGGAGCCATTGGGAAGTAGTGACCATAATACAATAAGCTTCAATCTGCAATGAGAGGGAGAGGGTACAATTGGAAGTGACAATATTTCTGTTGAATAAAAGGGAACTATGGAGCTATGAGGGAGGAGCTGGCCAAAGTTCAATGGTACAATACTTTAGCAGGGATGACAGTGGAGGAACAATGGCAGATATTTCTGGGTATAATGCAGAAGATGCAGGATCAGTTCATTCCAAAAAGGAAGAAAGATCCTAAGAGGAGGCATGG